>NC_044497.1:42397500-42650000 GCF_902362185.1 Chanos chanos
AATACTCAGCTTAAGTGCAGTTGTAATACTAAGTTGAATATGAGTAAGGAGTGTGGTGATTAATGGCGCGGTAAGTATGGGGGATTCTTCTGACTTCTCATTTCAGATGACTCCTCATCATAACGTCTCTTGCTGATTCAGCTGGAGTGGGATGTCCTGGTTAAGGACATAATGAGCTTCTAAAGTTGCTTCATATCCCATATTCTTCTATATTTCTTTTCCCATTTCGTGGAGACAATTAGGAGTTGTTTTTCTAATGCAGATGTACAGTGTTTTTTTGTGCACAAAGCAAAAAAGAAAAAAAAAAAAGAATATTGAGAAAGGATTGCTAACTCCAAATGGCCTAGGTCAGATGCTTATGAACTTTAAGTGGATCATACTTAAGACTGATGAAAAGCAGGTGATCTTGACTATGTCTAAAGAATTAAAAATTCAAAGAATACATGTTGCGTTTAAGAATGGTCTGTTACACCCCTTTGATTTTTTTATTTTTTATTTTTTCAAATTTTCTGGAACAGCTTAAGCAGAATGAAAATGCCCAAAATAATTTTTTTGAGAGCAGAAAACACACTACCTTTTGACTTTCTATTTTTCTCTGGCAAGAAACACGATTCTTGGCACAGACGCCGAGTTGGAGGTGGGAGTAGACAAGACAATGTCACTCCAGCTCAGCAACACCCTTGTAACACTTAACATTCTTACTCCTGTCCAGCCATGGCAGGAAATGCCCATCATTGCAGCTGCTCACATGAGTGCAAGAGATGAAATGGACCAATAATGGCATTATCTTAACCCTCTGACCACTATCTCCCTCTGCCCTTGTGAATTAGCACTAAAAATAGTTCAGATAATCCTTTTCACTCTCAGTGAAACACAAGTAAGTCCTCCATGATTCTGGGCTTTGCCAAGCTCCTCTTCTCCCCTTTGATTCTTCGGCTTCTCCTTAGTGGGAGAGGACACTACAGACATTACACCATTCTGCCTCAATTTCCATGGCCATTTCCATAGAAGTAATGTTATTCTCTTAATACACACAATGATCGTCTCACCCTGATTATGTATCCTGGATTTGTGACTCAGTTGTTCTATTGCTCCTGATCTTTCCAAAGTGGCACACTGCATAAGTTTTGCATAATTTAAAACAGAAGCCAAAAATTAGATGGATCTTGTTGTCTCAGAAGTTCATCTTCTTACATTGCGTAACATAAAAAAATTGAGTCACAGATGTTTTTTTGCAGATGGATTTGTAGTAGATTTTGAGTGGATGATAAACAACGGTCCACCACACATTTGGATACACTTGAAGTTCTGTGGAGTCTTTAGAACTGAGACATAAACAGCTGAACTGGAGGGAAACTTGGTTATTGTAAGATAGTCATATTAGATGTTTTCAGTGGACTCCCCCCACACAGCAGCACTGACGCTTGGCGCTGTCATGGTTTTGGAGCTGTGAGGAGTCTCTCGTGCAGGGGAGTGGTGGAGGCCACGGCAGCTGTTGGCGGACATGTTGACTGAGGCACGTGTCTGACCTGCAACCTCACACCGTGAGGCCTCACTCATCAGACAGCTCCTTACACGTGTGATGCTTAGCAAAGGCGCGTTGCCATGGGTCCTCCTCAGCCCAGTGTCTGTTCAGATGAACTTTATCGCCGACTTCGTTTGGAAAAAAGAAACAACAAAGGGAGTGTGCATAGAAGAATATGCAGCTGGATCTGATGGGATAACTGGTTATAACACAGACTTAAAACCTAGAACAGCCAGATATTTTCCTCCTAAGAACAAAATATAGCTTGTCATGTGTTGCTGACAGTTATCTGTCCCACAAAGAAAGCCATCTGTAGTCCAGATCTAAAAATCATGACATCCCACGGAGTGAAGAATTCAAGTTCTGAAGCATTTTGATGACATATTTGAATTTGAATGCTTCGTCTTTTCCTTACAGGAAATCATAAGGAAACACCGTGCCTTCAATGCGCAGTGCACTCCAGCACGCTCCAACACACCGTGACCTTGGCAAACTGACTTTGTCTGCTCCGACAATGTTCTATATTAGGGCATAATTTAATTAGCTCTGGTCTATGCCAACTAAATCCAGCCTATTTATTACCTCTGGCTTGCTGTGCCCCCAGACCTGTATTGTTATGGCTCATACATTCTAGCTTTGCACTGCAGAGTTTTCTTCTTATCAGTCTGTACCTTTGTATCCTAATGCAAGAAGCATGAAAAATGGACTCAATATGAAATCAAGATTCCCAAAAGCAGTGACTCTTAAACAAGGATGGAGGGCCCGTTTGGAAATGTTTAGTAGGGTTAACCTGTATAAATGTCCTCATGTCATGCATCATATTTCACTCTTATTTTATGAGACGTATTCTTCAGAGGCCAAAATTCTTCACACCTACCTCACCATTCTTTTCCTAATATGATTCTTGCTTTACATTGGAGTAACTTTACCATACTCCACATGTCTGTAGAAGATAACTGCTGAAATGCAACAGTGGGCCTGGCATTGTGTTTTAAAGGCCTGGAAACCCAAGGGCCATCACTCTGGTGCCTGTTGTCCAAAGTAAAGACTGGTGCTCCAGATGTATCCTGTAGGCACCTCATTTAGGATGTGCCACAGGAGAAGTATGTCAAAAGCCAAAGAGGTGCCAACACAAGAAGAGAATGGAAATGGGACCAAGATATTAATACTGGTTTAAATGGGGGTGTTGAGCCGTTAACAAAAAGAAATATTCATTTCTTTTGCCCCTACTAGACTTTGAATCTATGCTGAGCTACACATGAAAAGCTCGGTACCAGATGAATTTGAGGAGACTGACCTAGATGACTATTCCCAAATTTTTAAGCTGAAGTCTGTTAGTAAGTTTAAGGTTAAACATAAAAGACCAAATCTGTAATATTTTACCCTGCATTACCTCAGCTTTTGTGTTAAATTGCATCATGCATAGTTGTTACTAAGCCTGGTAATTAGAAGCTGTCATAAACTGTCCATGTATGAGCTGTCTGAATTTTTACCTAATAGACTAAAATAATGAAATGGTGTTTTACCATGACCAGGAAGGCTGACAAGTGTAATGCTACTAAAATCTCTTTAAACAAAACCTCAGCTTCAGCTTGGCGCTTCCAGTGATCAGCAACATTCAGACACATCAGTTTAGTTACTAGCGGGCCATCAAATGTTTACATGTGGGTTGAACCAGTGATCGTTGTATTGTTTTTGCATGCTGCTATTTTTTATTGCACAATTTGAAAGGATTTTTTACCCTTTTTTTTACCCAATTTGGAATCACGCCCACAGTACCATGGCACAACCCCTGCATCAATCTGGGAGCCTGAAGACCAGGACACAGCTATTCAGGCCCTGATGCATGATGATATGGGACAGTCCCTCACGCAGTCATTGGTGTATTGTACAGTGCCAAACCAGGCTGGTGGAACCAATGAGATTTGAACTTGTGACCTTAGCAGTGGTCCATAGTGTAAATTTACCATTGTGCCCTGACTGTATTTGTCTTAAAGAAATCTTATAGGGCCACATACACATGGAGACAGTGCAAGACACAGCTGTCCTGACTGTCTGCTTTTTATTTTTCTCCCCACTGAAAAATACATGCCTGTGCCCTCTGTGTGTGAAAAATCTAAGACGAAGTTTCAAATAAATTATCACATTTTTAAGTGATTGTCGCTCACTTTATCAGCTTGAGTACAGAGGTGTTATCAAGGGGACCCCTACTCTGTGCCGTCACCCAAAAACAGGCCACTGAATAAACTCTTTTGTTATGCTGTAAAGCAGACATTCAAGCTCCTGAGCAGAGGCATGCTGTCAAATGAGCTCAGGAAGTCATAGAGACAGAGATCCTTAAATCTACTGAAACTGTAGAGAGAGTGGGTAGGTGGTGGTAAGGATTAGATGTTATGCTCTTACTGAGGACACTTATGAAAACCTCTTTAATTCTTATGACTGTTCACAGTAATATCTAAGGAGCTACTCCCACGTGCCCATTCCTCAAATCTGTTTGCTTTATGCATTTCATCGATGCTTTCACAGTTTACAATACCCCGAGGTACCACAAGAGTCAATGGCTGGACCTACAGATTTGTCTCCCCACAAACTGTACATCTGCAACTTGAAGAAACATACTATGCATACTGCTATTTTGTAACATAAAGATGCAAAATATATGAAAAAGGAGAATACTGCAGATAAGGTACCACATTTACTCTTAAGTTCAGTTGTCTGTTCTTGCAGTCAGATGTTAAACAGACATAGGCTGTTATCACATTGTAGCATGAGATAGTAGTGTCCTTAAATAGATCCTTTTTTAGAATAAAGATCTGCACCTTTGGCTGAACATTAGAGACAACCTACTTGAGTACTTGATGACGGTCCTGACACATGCTCAGTGACGTCTCTCAAAGTAAAGCTATAGAGGTCTTTACTCAGTCACTTATTTGGCTTGCCTGCAGCTTCTGATACCAGCTTTCAGGAGCAGAAACCTCCTCCCCCGGGCTTGGTTCATCTACAGGTGTCATTCTTTCCCCTCCTGTGAGGAGTTGTCTTAAACTGTAGTCCTGTTCACCTCATCAAAGGCCTCATGAGGTCAGCACATAAGAAGCTGCTGTATTTTAAATGTGGGTCTTAAAGCACTTTGCTGCCCCAGACCACATCACTTAGTCCTGAGTAATTTATGTCCAGGCCATAAAGACATTGCAGACGGAGTGATAAGATGACTGATCGTCACCGTTTTTACACACTTGACATGTTTAAACATTTTTGTGTTGTTAAAATTTATGACAAAGAGGTGCTGGTTATGCTTATGTAATCGTTCTCATTTCTGCTGAATGAGGAACGATCATAGCCTCTACAATACATTACTCAAAAAAGTAAATCAGCAGCAATTTTCTTTTATGATAACTGCTTGCCAATGGTGTAATTCTAAAAAAGTTTTTTTCTTAAAAAAAAAAAAAAAAGTTAGGTTATTTTTTGGAAAAGAACACCAAAGTTCATTTTTGAGACTTTCGCATGGTCTTGTTATTCAGTAGACTGGGGTCTACCGTGAACCTCTGACTGACCTGGTATCTCTGGTGGGCTCTTAGTGTTGTCACCTAGATGAACATCACAGGTATGTAACCTGCATGGCCTGAAAGCAGTGGACCAAGCCCCAGGTCAAAGGATAAAAAAGATTGATGGTCAGGAAGCAAGTGGCTGCAAATCTGCTATTGGCTGTTGAGGAAACACTCCTTAATTTGAATGCCATCAGCTCCTCTCCACACATTTTTGTTCATGTTCACTCAGGTATGTCAAAGTCAAACCTCACAGCTCTCCTTGCCTGTCTGCACTTCTCTGTTTCATTGTCTCCTCTGGGGAAGTTTGTCAGCACAGTAGTTTGGTTACTTATACATGTTAGGATCCTCACTGGCTTCTTTTCCCAGAAATTTCCACCAAATGCAACGCACTTTTATTTTGACTGTTGCTGAAAACTCTCAGTGACAAATACACTGTTAAATATACTGATATACTGATTTTTTATCAAAAATCATTTCTGCAGTGCTTTGAATTGAAAGGGTGTTTTAATGACATTCTCTGGTCTTTTGGATGCTGTTTTTGTCGACTGTAGGGACTGATTCAATTTCAGTTCACTCTTCAACATTCTGCTCTTTTGTCTTACAAATACTCATCAGACAGAGTGAGCTTTCAAAGAATGAGTGATTACAGGAGACGAGATAATATCTGATGAGTTTGTCAGAGTTTATACCTGCCAGCATGTTTCAGTTCCTGTGTATTTTATTTCCATATTTACACCCACACAGCAGCCCATTCATTCCGACATCCACCCCTGAAATAGCTTAGCAGACAGACATATTAGCCAACTTCAGAGGAAAATCAGATGGACAGAGCTATTGCCTTTGATGCTCACACTTGAGGTCAGAGATCTGTGTAGAGTAAGACTTGCACTGTGGTATTACTGTAAGTAAACCAGGGTTTTGTTGTACTACCATAGCAAACAAGCAGATTAACCTGTGTTAAGTGGCAATAAACTGCTAAGCAAAGATGAAATAAATATTGTTTTTTTTTCTCTTAGTACAATATGGTCAACTATAACACTTTTACTTTGTATTGTGTACTGTGCTTGTTCCATAGTGAGATTTGGAGAAATGGAACTGTATAATGAATTCTTGATGGAGATCATAGAGTGCTGGTCTGGAGACATCATCTCCTTTCCCTCTGTCCTTGCTTGTCCTGCCTGTGCTGTGGGCTCTGCAGAGAAGTTAACAAGGCTTTTGACCTCCCCCCGCCCCCCACCTCCCACTGCACCACACTCTGCCATTTTCTGTTGGCTCATCTCCCTCAGACTAAGTGATTGACTATTGATTTGCCGTACACTTAATCTACTTACCTGAGAGTCTTCAGTGAGACAGCAGGGGATATGACATGAAAAGAATGGCCTGAAGGTGACCTACATGCACTGTATCTGTAGACTCCCAGAGTCCTCCACAGAAAGGGCTTGTATTTGATTTTTGAAATTTGCTGCTAGATCTCTCAAACGGAGATATATGTTAGACACCCCAGTAAAGAAAAACAAACTGAGAAATATGAATGATGCTCGGGTGGGTAGATTATTTTAGATTAGATAATAAGAATCTTTCTAAATCAGTAATTGACTAGTGGATGGCAATTGTTGAACACACTTTATGTCCGATAAAAAAAAAAGAAAAAATTGAGAAAAGTGATATTTTTAGCTGTGTAAGTATGTTTTGCTTGTTTTAAACAAGCTCATGTGATCAGTGACTGACATAGACAGAATCTCTTTGTTTGGCAAAACCTATAGACTCCTTTGAATGGTAAAAACACATACTGTTCACGTGAAGCAAGACGGATGCTGTCCAGCCCACCGGCTCAGCAGCCATTTGGCTTTGATCTTCTCCAAAGCAGCACAATATGGGAGTCGGCTGTGGGAAAAGAGGCTGAGAGCTTAACCCGGGACAAGCTCCTGAATGAGCTGAGCAGATAGCAGGTGTGATGGCATGACCTTCCCACTCCAGGCCAGCATTCCTCCCTGTCATAGCGCCAACGTGGGTGCACTGTCTCCAGTAACACTATCTGAGCTGTTGGCCGTGACTTGTTTGGTTCAAACCAAAGCCTGGCAAAACACTTCAGACACTCGACAACGACACTGAAATATCACAGTACTGTGGCTGGAAACCCTTGGTGCCAGTTTTCTCTCCTAGCGAAGAGATGTTTGTCATTGATGTTAATCCTCACACCTGCAGCTATCTGCATCTGGGACTGTTCACTGTCCTAGCCTCTCCTCCTTGCTTGTTATTGGCTGAAGTCTCCCAGAGCACAGGTCTGTACCCCAGCAGCATGGTTGTTGGAATGTTCTACCTGATATCTTTCGCTGTTCCTCCTCATGGAGACACACAACTGCTTAAGTTTGTTCAGAAGTGCGGATCAAACCAGTGTTCATTCTGCATGCAGAAAACAGCAGCATTCATTAAAAGCATTGTCAAGTGAAAAGATGTATCCTATATCTGGGAATCGGGACTTGAATGCTGTTCGAAATAAACAAAATTACAGCTCAAAAAGTGACTTACCCTTACCAACATCAAGTTTTCCGGCTTGGACATAAAGGTATAAATGGTAAGAACGTTTGAATACGACACGTTGAAGTCCACAAATAACCACTTCGGCATATTTAACAGCAGCATTTTTCCATTAGGCTATTAGCCATCTTTTTCAACCCAGTTACATGTTACCTGATCAGTCGGATGTCACCATCTCTCGTAAACAGGCTAAATTATTAACATGTCAAAATATTGGTTTTTGTCTTTTTGGTTGGTTTCACCTAATTCTACCACTCTTGGTCATTACAATGTATGAGTTTTAAAGCCAAAGTTTGGGTTAAAATATGATTACGATGGTACAATGTTTAAACATGGGTACATTTAGAACCAAATCAGACTATCACATTAATTTAGAACTTCAACAGCTGCCAATGGTCACACAGCCTGTGCTGTTTTTGAAGCTAACATTACTGTCATGAAATCCTCTGTCTGAGAGCTTGAATGAATGTCACCTTATTAAGAACGATTCATATTTCAAAAGAAACCAACAAGGTGCAGTGGGAATAAACTAGAAAAAGTATGATTCCCCAGAAATAAACACGAATGACAATTTTGAGCTTAACCATTGTGCTAGTTGAAATGCGGTAGCAAACATTTAACTTGTGAGTTAAACTATTTTAAATGTGCCTAACAGTTGTTTCCCTTGTCTAAAAAGACACAAAAATAAACAATAATGACATGACTAAATGAAAAAAATATGCATATTAGTCAAAGCACTAAGACTAAAACTGAATCTAAAATAGCTCTCAGATGAATAGTCTCAGAAAGGGTCTTTATCAGTCCCTAAATATATCTGCCATTTAAAGTAGACACCTGTCTATTTAAAGTAGCAAATCTTTCATGGTGAGCTGCACTCTGCTTCCCAACCCCTGCTTACCTTTTATCAAAACCACTGCTAATCTGTTAATGACTTGTCACCTCTCTAGGATCCTCTGTCCCTGGAAAGCATACTATCTTCAATCCTCGTGGGCTCTATCCAAGAACACTGGGTGCAACACTGCACAAAAAGAAGGGCAGACAAAGCAACTCATTGTTTGTTTATGATACACAGGGTGTTCTGGCAGTATAGTGTTTTATATATGCTTCAGATCTCAACATGGATTAGTCAAAAGACTTCATCTATGACCTCATGAAGTGAAGAAATTGAATTTTTAAACAGTCGCTTAAAGAAAAATGCATCTTATACAGTTGTTTTGACTTATTTTGTTGGTTCCCTATAGTTGTTTTGTAACAAAACCGAACAGTGCAACTGTGAAAGCTGCGTTTCTGTTTCGTGTCCATTTTTGTCAGTGAAGAAGACCAGAGTGCTGGCACCTCTTTATCAGAGAATGAGAGAAAGTGAACCAAACAAAATCAAGCCATACCCCCTGAAGTCAATTACTTAGAAAAAAAAATCCCCTTCCAACTGTTACCCACACACTCTCAAGTAAACACAAGCTTTGTTCTCCTCAGAGAAACACTGGAGATAAACATCTGTTTCGGAGCATGCAAAACATCAAGTGTAATCTTGCCATCAGCAAGTCTTTGATGATTATTGGCACTGTTGCATCACTCATGTACAGCAGCATATTATCCAGTGACACTGACTGAAATTCTGTTGTCTGCGTTTCATTTCTTCCCCGTCTGATAGAGGGTAATACCAACAGTCTAGCCACGATACGGACAAAGCCTTTCACGGTATATGCATAACTGTAGTCGAAATACTCTAATCATATGGATGATTACTACACAGTTTTGAACTTATGTGGCACTGACTAGGTCCATCAATCTTTATCTCACTTCCTCTTGATAAAGCTTCTCCAGACTAGTTGAACTATATCAATCCATCTCTTGATGTCTCAGTGAGTCCATTTTGTTCAAAGCAAAATAAAGAATGAATTGTTTCTTGCTGAGTGCCTCTGGTATCTTGCTTTGTCTTTGTTGTGGCTGCACTCTGAGCCGACATGTAAACAGCTGAATCGTAGCTGACAGTTGGAGCCCAGCTGCTGAGGCATTCTGAACCCTCTCACCCTCTCTCTGTATCTCTCTCTCTCCGTCTTTCTCTCTATGTCAGAGGGAACCCTCCAGCACCAATGGGCTGATGTAATAAAAAGTCAAACAGCAATCGAGCAGACACCCAGATAGATATTTAGGTATTCGGAACTAGTTATTTTAGACAAAACAGGGACCTTCCAGAGACCTACCTGTGGCCTTGTCAGCCCAAGCCAAGTGGGGTAAATTGTTTTTAATTTTGAATTAATCATCTCATAGTAAAACCAAAACTTTCAGATTTCAGACGAAGCTTAGAGAGGCCATGACATAAGTCTGAAGTTTTCCAAAACCTCTCACATTTTACATTACGACTTATGCAAAATGTCAAATGTAATTTGATGTGAAGATAGAACAACAATTCACTGAGGTCTTGTTCATGTAGGGTACAATTACATTGGTATCATATTGTTATTACATAGTTATTATACCCTGATTTAACAGCCTTATATCAGACAGACTACTTATACTCAAAACAGTGAATCAGTCAAGCCATCGGAGAGCAAGACAGCAGCTGAAGCATTCTGGAGTCGCGAGACAAAAAACATGCTGTTTAACAGTGACCCTTTAACTTTGATTTATTCAGGATCAATTACATATCATAGGATTCACCAATGATAGCATACAAGTCAAAGGACTGAAAGTGTTTGGATTATTCTGAATATCCTTAAAATATTGTTTCGTATCATTAACTGTCTGTATTTTTGTGATGGCTGTTCATCAAGGATACTAATATACTGTTTCAGACACACACGCACGCACAAACACACACACACATATACACACACGCACACACACACACACACACACACACACACACACACACACACACACACACTCATGCCATTTGACATACAGTTTAGAATGCTCTGATAACAAATAATACACATTCAAACTCACAATCTCCATCAATGCTGTTATGGAGGTATTTCACTGCATTCGTTTTCACTAGTCTAAATTTCAGTTTGCATGCAGTGAAATATATGTAAGACAAGTGACATCTGGCAATAAATTAGCGTATAATTTACAATTGAAAAAAAAAAAATTAGTAACAGTGTACCAACATTAATACTGAATATAAAATATAAGCAACTAATCACAAAAAAAAAAATGCTTTGAATCTCTTCGGTACCTTACGGATAAACAATGTGACATTCAAAGACATTAAGTTCACAGCGATGAGAAGTACCAGTTTCATTAAGTGTCCTTTTGAGTCTCTGTCCCTTTTCCCCAGGCCAACAGACTTGGATTTTAAAGCCTTGGGACTCTCAGGATACTTTCCACGTTGGGCCTGCAGTTCAATGCTGACTGTCCAAAGTCCCAACTTGGCATTTTAGAACTGACCATAACCGATTAACATTGTATTGGTGGCTACAAAGTAGTAGCAGCAGCAAAAAGTAGCAAGGTTGTGTGGTAGAAATGGTGTGTGACACGTAACAGGAAACAACTCTCATTGTTCTTTTCAGTTCCTTCAGTCTATATCCATAGCGTCTCAATGAAATGAGGTCCCATATTGGGCTTTTAATGCCTCTTAGATGCCATGATGTTCCCTTTGACTAACCCATTCCTTGGAGCGTCCAGGCTGCTGTGTCACATGGTCCGGTCGGCTGTAGAATACAAATAGCTGGCTGTCCACTTGTGGAAGACTATCTCCATGATTTAAAAAAAACAACAACAAAAAAAAACAAAAAACAGTGTGAGGTAAAAAAAAAAAAAAAAAAAAAAAAGAACAAACTGTATTGACCACACACAAAAAAATAACAGAGAAAGTGTCTTTTGTTTTCAGTATATTGCTCACGAGTGCAGACTCAGAACACACCAAGCTCTCCACTGAGAGGCCGGTAGCACCAAGGGGGCCTGGGAGCGGCCCACTCGAAAGGTGAGAGGAAGGAGGGCAGCGGAACAAACAGTTCCTCTCTGGGGGAGGAAATAAAAAAGCACCATTGAGTTGGAGTGTACTCACTGCACCGCTCTCTTCTCTGGAAATGGGGGTCAGCGAAGGGGATGGGGGAGGGAGAGAGAGGAGAGAAGGTTTGAAGGGGGGGGGGATCTGGAGGTAGTCTGTGGCAGACCGGATCTGCGTGGTCTGGCAGCACACCCAGGCACTGGGCCTTCACTTAACTCCAGTCATGGATGAGGAAAGGTATCAGAGAGCTGGAGCTCAGCGCAGCGTAGTGACCACACGCTGATGACATCTCCACACAGATCATCAGATGCGTGCGCGAGAGGGAACAGACCTTTCCTCCCACACAGCAAATGTTGCAGACAACAAAATATCACCACAATGCTCACACTGTTGTACGCTAACTTTACAATCACAGCATTTGAAAACAGTTGCGGAGAAACAAAAATGACATCATGAAACAAAATGACATAATGAACTTCCGTTAACACACGTCCATAGCAATTGTGAGCCTTAGTTTGAAGCCCTCCGAAATGAGTAGTTCTGTAACAAAATATGGTGGATATCAGTTTTCACAGATGCATGACTTCAGTTAAAGGCTAAAGTTAAGCTACACGGATCTTCTGCCGCCTGATCTGATTTTCAGGCCTTGGTAAAAGTGCGGCAGACAATAGCGGAATTCTTTGGGCCCTGGTCACATGAGTCAGCGGCTGCTCAGTAAAACAGGTGTCTCACACTGGTAAAATATTTGGAGCCCCCAAGATTTAATTTAGATTTCCACTGAAGAACTTCAACAATTTGAAAAGACAAGCTTTTAAACAAGAAGTTTCAAGATGAGCTTTTTGAACGACAGCTAGCAGCTTTCTTTGCCCACTGCAATTCTTCCTATTTACTTGTCTTTGTTCTTCTTGTTTCTGGTTCCCGGTTGTGTCTCAGAAGACAGTGTCTTTATGACATACTTTATGATCTTAAAACAAACACCACCTTTTCTTTTAAAGAGCGTCACTGACTCAGCAAAACACAAGTAATTCCCTGTATAGATCTGGTTCTTTGTTGACATCTTCCTACTGTGATGGAGCATACAGTGTAACTGTCAGTGTGTGTCTTCACATAGTGTGTGACTGTATGTTGGATTTGAATCTGTGTACAATGGTGCACCGAATATAAAGTACTGTGGGATTTGCTTTACTGGGTGACCTGGGAGCATGACTGAGGTGTAACAGTGGAATGTTTGGAGTATAATTAGTATACTCCTCATAGGAGAATAACAATGGAATTTTTACACTCAAAAGTGCTGGAGCCAATGTGTATTTCTCTAGTTCTCTTGTTGGTGTGTGTATGTTTGTGAGACTTACTTAGATGTAAGGTAAAAGCTAGACCTCAAGGGAGAGCCCTCCCTCATACTCCTCCTGGGCAACTTGGGTAACTTGAACTAAATCTTTTTGTGTCCAGCACTTTGGATTACAACAACAAACAGACAACAATAATAACAACAATTATTATTATAATAAAAATAACACCAGTAATAATAATATTCCAAGTTCCCACTTCACAGAAGTGAAAATAAAACAGATGTGTCAGCATGGGCTGAGCAGTGGTTTAGGTTCCACAGGGATGAAAAGCAGGTGTGTGTGTATGTGTGTGTGTGTGTGTGTGTGTGTGTGTACGTGTGTATATGTGTATGTGTGTGTGTGTATTTGTATTTGTATTTGTGTGTGTGTGTGAGACAGCCTTCTCTCCCTCCAGTGCTTCTTCTCCTCCACCACTGGTCTTTTTCCTCTGCCCGGCCTCTCCCTCACCCTCCCGTTTTCTCTTGATGTCTTTCTCTTTTTCTCGCTCACTCTCCATAGGGTCAGTGTCCTTGGCACGTCTTGCAGCACATCTGCCTGAAGTACGCACGGCTGCAAAACTTGAACTTCAGCACCAGTGGGCAATATGCCACCTTGTTTACGTCTTTGCACTCTGGGGAGAGGGGGGGAAAAAAAAAGAGAAGAAAAAAAAAAGGGTGAGCGAAGGACTGGATAAAGAAGTCAAAGCCAGCATGCAGTTGGGGGGGGGGGGGGGGAGAGAAACGAAAGTGAAGTTTTTTCCTCCTGTTCTGGGTTGAGTGTGCCTGTGAGAATGATAGGCAGGTCTCTGTAGTACAATGACGCAGGGCTTTGATACAGAACCCAGAGGCTGCTCCTCCCCCCCCCTCCCGTCTCTCTTTCTCTGTGACTCTCTGCAGACCACTCCATTGCTAACATCTATCAGATGATATCTCCACTTGCTGAACAAAAACGTCTTTTAGCAATATGTGCATTTTACAACAGACCAAATGAATACTTTGCTTAATGCAACACTGTCTGTTCGTAGAACAGCACCCACACTGCTCTTTAACGTCTCTACAAACAGAATGAAGTCATCTGATTTCCTATTGGTGAGGAATGCTTTGTCATAACTGATAACCCTAACAGTTTCCACTGCCGTCTTACAGCTCAGCCAATAAGCACCTGTCCCGACGAATCTCTCATTCATGTCCCCTTGTATAGGATGTGCAGCCTTTGTGATGGATGTGCATACCACTTGGCCTTGCCCTAACTTTCATTTCCCCTATCATCCCTCCTAAACACTTAGCCTTCTGCAGAGCAGCACTGTCTGACTAGTGTGGGCCTGTGTTTACGTCAAAAAAAAAAAGAGAGCTGGTGGCTCATTTGAGCCTATTGCTTTCAAGTTAATGCTTCTTTTCAATATGAGACAAGACAGACCTGCGGGAAAGAGCGCTAGCGTTTAGTGAAACACAGAGATGGCTCTTTGAATGTAACTCTGCTTTTTTGAGGTCTTAGTGTGACACGAGGTCAGATGGGGCTAGCAAGATATGGCCTCAGACATCAAATGCCTCGTGGCAGAAAGGCTCGTCCTTGTGAAAAAACCTGCTGTCGACCCCGCTCGTAAAGCATCTCCACACCCTGGATCAGCCAGCGCCAAAGAGACTGTGACCCACTCTCTCTCCCTCTGGTCATTATTCAAAGACTTTACCCCTGAACGCACTCTCAGACCAGCACTGAAGATAAGCCTCTCTCTCTCTCTCCGTTTTGCCTCCACAGAGGGACACAAAGAGAGATATTCCCATCGTAAGGCAGCCAGCCATCTGTTTTACATAGCTGTGCACAGAGGGCCCTTACTACCTTATCATGATGAGAGTGTCTTCCCTTATTAGGTTCTTTAAATGTCTCCCGAAAAAAAAAAACCCAGAATGAAAGCAGACATTCCCTCACCACTGTTAGTGAAGGTACAATTAGGTGTAAGCTAATCCCATTAGGTACCATTTAGACTGCTTTAGAATCTAATGCTTCTTCCCTCCCCTTCCCAATACAGAAAATCGTACGACCAAGTCTTTCATGGGAAAGTATAGCTTAAGGCCTGAGATTTCATTTGGCTCAAGGGTGATTTTTTGCTAAAGGGTTCAGTCCGCGATAAGATATCGCCCGGTTTTTGGGTTTAAGCTGGAGAGCTTAGGAGATCATTAGTCTTAAATCTAAAAGAGAAAACACTGACGCAGTTTTCTATTAGCTACAATTTTTCAAAATGTAAAATAAAGTATGAGAGGCTCTAATTTATCAGCTTTGCTCCATCATACATTTTGCCTTGGATACTCATAGCAGTCATCTCTGTGTCTGTTTCTGTGAAGGATGGTGGACTCACCGTCACCGTTGGAGATAGGCACAGCATCACACTTGCTCTCACACTGCTGCATGGTGGTCGGCCGCAGTGACTCGGGACAGTCGTTTGAGGGCTGGCCAGTATACGACAGGCACTGGACTGTTCTCATCTGCTGTCCTAATCCGCACAGCGCTGAGCACTACACACACACACACACACAAACACATAGGTAACTTACATCAACTCTTTAATTCATTTCTTGTGTCCCGGACTTCACTGCCATTGCTGGCTACACGGTGTCACTGTGTACCCGATGAACTGTGAACTGATCTTTCAGTCCGTGGCTTGGTTAGTGTAAATCTGCAGATTTGCCTCATCCCTCATTAGCATGTATCCATTCTGACCAACTGAGCTGAACAGTACAGCCAATGAACTAACTGTCTGGAATAAAGGTGAGAAAGGGCTTCTGGTTAACCGGAGTAAGGATACAGGTGTCCTGGTCATTTATACGAGGCTAATCTGTCCTGTTGGAACCATTCCTAAAAGTTCAACAAACAATCTCAACAGCCTTGGACATCTAATTACTGGGTCAATTGTTGCTATGCAAAGGGAGAAAAGCTTGTGAATGCTGGTCTCCAATGTTAGAGCCATAACTGCATCATCAGCCACTTGTGGAATGTCACTGTAATAGTTTAATTGGGTCTCTGACTACTGTCAGCTGTTGTGCATTAGAGGGATATAGACAGGGGGGGAAAAAGTAAATTACATCAGTTGGGAATGAAAGTTAAAGACGAATTCCAGTGCTTCACTACTATGAGACAGCATGACGATACAGTGGAAAAAATGAGGAGGTTGCCTGGTTACCCAATACAATACACAAATTTATCTCAGGGATATTTTACTCTTATAGTAGACACTAGGTGTGCTACGGGAATGCTTAAATCACACATTACAGGCCCTGAAAGCTGGATGAGGGAGAGTTTGCGGGTATAGTCAGCTTGTGCCAGGCATCCTGTGTCTGCAGGTCTTCCAAACATCTAACACACATGTCTCCAGCAGCCAGAGCTGAGTGGCTGCTTGTTTCATCCCCTCTCAATTAAGGGGACTTTATTAGAGCTTTGGCTCTTGACAGATGGGATACGTCAGTGAAGGACCTTAACTGGGATTTGAACTCATGACCTTCTGGCCTGTAGGTCCTCACAACAGTCTCTGCACTCTAAGTCTCATCTTGTGGCTGTAATTAGAGACTCAAAAGGACTCATCTCTCCCTAGCCAGTGTTTTAGAGAGACATGGCAAAGGTGACCACTTGTTTCCGTGGAAATTAACCATCTAAATATATCACACAATGAACTTTTTTAAAAGGCCTGAGGCAACTTCGCTGATGAAGATTCAGATGTTTCTGCAGCCACTAGAATCATTACACGGTGAATGCCATTGATTTACTGATACTAGGACATGTGGATGTGGAGGTAGTGGCCTTATAATTAGTGTAAGGGTTAAATAAACAGTTTGGTGAGTCCAGAGGGTGCCTGTTCAGCAGACACCTAGGAGGTAAGTTTCCCTTTAAAGGATTTCTGCTTTATTACAAGATGTATGACTTTAACCCTTTTTTTTTTAAAAAAAAGAGAAAGGTACTAGCAAACAAGCTTTAAATATTTAAAAAATCAACAATAGCAGCTCTGAAGTTCAAATAACACTGTAAACCTCGTAAATTCATCGTTCCAATAAAGCCACATCAGGGCTGCCATATTGCTCAGGCAGACAAAATGTTTTCAGATTGCATGATAAAAACCGTTGAACTATTGTCAATGTAACATTTTTTTTTTTAAATGAACTGCAGCTCTTTTTGGAATTGGAGGTCTTTGAGTGAACTGTGTGCTAGTTGGTTTGTGTTGTGTGCACAGCTCTACAAGTCTGTGGGTTTGAGGGGGCGGGGAGGGGGCTGTAAGACCCGTCTAAGAGTGATATCTTTTGTCTTCTTTTCAAAACATGTTCTTGGCATTGACAAAGGGCCTTGTCTGCAGAAGAGATAAACTTCAAACAGCGTGGATGATATTCTTGCCACTTACACACTCTTGGCCTGTTAAAACACATACACACACACGTCACTGGCTCTCCAAGGGCCCTATTTTATCATCCGAGTGTAAATTCTGTTGACCGCTGAGTAAAACACATTGTCTTTTTTGCACTGCATTGAGACAGTCTTTACTTCGTCTGTTTTTTTGGTCTGAAACGGACAGAACAGTCAGTCCTTGTCCGGAAATGCCGAATCATTCCTCCATAGCATTTAAAAAAAAAACCTAGCATGGTACACTGAGAGTAAATTAATCTTTTTCTTTCCAGTAATAATAAACTTTAAATGAGGCACATATTATAAGGTGTTTGGCACATGCTTTTATAAGTGAGTGCTATGGTCTGTTCACTGATGCAGACAGCTAAGTCATTAATGTCATTCTGAATTAAAACTTTGTAGACTGGGAATGCTGAACCATATATTACTGAAAACTGGGCAGGATACCTGTCCCCATTCTCCGGGGATCCAGCGAGGGGGTGGGCAGCGACCCAGACTGCAGCGGATTCGAACCGGGGGCTTGTTGTGGTCAGAACATAGCGCGGGGGGAAAGGTTTTGGTCAGGTCACTGCTCTTACATAGGACGATGCGATGCTTGAAGCCAGGGCCACACTTTGGAGTGCACTGAGGACAAATGAAACACCAAGATGACTTTAACAACAGTGCCTCAGCTGACAATCACACTTACCACAACTAATCTGTTAGAGGAAGAGCGTAAGAGGTGATTGATCTAACCTCTGACCAATCAAGAGCCACCCACTGCGGAGGGCAGGACTGGTTGTTGCAGGATTCGCGCTCAATTGGTCGATGGGTCAGACAGTGACTGTCCTCCAGAGTCTCCTCCTCAGTAGGGCCAATCTTGCGAATACATAGGACAGTGCGGGTGCGCATGCCCCCATCGCATGTCTTCCCACACTCTGACCAGTCCCCAATAAACCACCTAAAACAGAATCACACTCTCATTGGAACAGTCCCTGAACTTGCACACAGAAGAACAAACAGAACTGCCAAAATGAATCTCACTGCTTCAAATGCCTCATCTATGCTCCAATTTACATCATATTACGAAACACACAGTGTGAGGAGACATATTTTTCTCGTCTGTCAGGTTGAGTAGCAAAACTCAGTTTATTATCAGTGGCTGAAATTGTTGAGCTCTTTATCCCAAAAATACTGTGCACTCTGCGATAACAGAAAATCGCTCTGCATATTTAGGGGGAAAAATACTTTACAGTTGAATAAATATCAGAGTGAAGTCAATGAAGCATCATTAGGAATAAAATCCTTCATTAGCTGGGGAAGTATTAAAAAACATTACCCACAGACAAAAGACCACGCACACATCAACATTACCGGCCATTCTGTGCATGCTCAAGCATCAGGTGAAACAAAAAACACATTTAAGATCACACTGTTAACAAAGTTCATCTCACTTCTCAGGTTCATTTATGTCTCCACTGGCACGTTAATGGTGCCGTGTGCCCAAAACCACTTAATTCTCTCCCTTTTCCAGTTTAGTTGTGCAGACACGACTGAACTCTTACTGACTGTTCGCCCCATTGAAAAAGTTAAGGCTAAGTGTTTTTGGCTACCACACACATACATATTCCACACATGTACCTATATTGTCCCTGGAGGGTTTATAAACTCTACTGGCCAATACAATTAAACACAGGTGGTCACTCTTTCTTTAAACATTGGACTTTGGCATGAAAGAATATTGAAAATAGTTCACATATGAGTTTTTTTCAAATTTATTTTAGCTTCATAGTTAAAAAGGTTTTCACAACTACAGCGCTAAGAAGAAGCACTTAGAACAGATTTCAAACTTTTTCAATAAATTTCTTTTTCACATTTGTAGTTAATAGTAACGGGTGAGGCCCACGTATACGGTTCCAATGTAACGCTCTTTTTTTACGTATGAGTACATAATGCTCGCTGAGAGGGCATTTTTTTAACATAATTGTATGGCTATCTAGCTCAGTTGCTCATAAACACTTCCTGCGGCAGCGTTCAGTAAGAGACAGCGAGATGAGTGGACTTACTCTGGGGGGCACGGCTCTGAGTTACAGGGTCTCTGGTTCTCTGGAGGCTTGCTCTCGGGGTCACAGTAGCTGTTCTGGACCACAGAGTTGTCATCCAGCCTTTTACACACCACTTCCTGTTTCTGAGAGCCTGTCAGGAGCGGACAATGACACGCCACATCATTAATCTGTGTTTAAAAGGCTTTGGGAACAGCTTTCGCACTCTGTGTGGCTGGCGCGTTATTTTGGACGTCAAGTTACTTTTTTTTTTTTTTTTTTTTGCGTCTCTTCTCTAGAGGCCCACTCGATGACAGAACGTTCAGTGTGGAAGGAGGCTATATCATTTCCCCCGCAATAGTATATTGAGGTGTGTAAATGCCTTATTTTAAGTGGGCGTCTTGGCAAATGGCTTTTACAGAGAACCAATTCTTTTCTTTGGCTCTAAATTGAGAATGTGAGTGTTACCACAGCTATGACAATCCAGCACAGGAGTGCGTATTCAGCCCAACAACCAGTCAGTACAGAGGCTACTCAGAGCCAAGGGGGAAATGCATAGCACTATGTTAAGCATGATTTGGGGCCAAATGGGTAAGATACGCGGGGCCACCCTGGGAAGAGGATCTACCCACCGGCTGGGCATCTCTGGGTACAGGCAGGACACTTAGGGGAAGACACTACAGTGAAAATGACCCAATGGTATTACAACACAATCCACTAAGCTTTTTCATGACAGATCCTGTAGGGTGGACGGGGGCAGCTAGCCCAGAATACCCGCTACTTTGCTCTTATGTGCTTTGGAAAAAGGGGTAACAGCAATTTTGCGTGACTCGCTGACATAGAGTTAAAGTGTAAGTAGAGCTCAGATTATGGTGGAGAGGTGTAAATAAGCCCTAAGTCAGACTGCTGCACTGACATTAGGTTGGGGAGTGAAAACAAATGGATGGAGGCTCAGAGCCAGTGCAGTTCAACAGGAATAATCCACGGCCTGATGGTTGCTATGCTGAAAAAAAGTTTTTTAACGCCAGAGCCACTCAGAGTACAGCGCCAAAAACAATCCTGGACAGACAATGATGTATGCAGCAACAAAACATTTTACAAATGACCTAAGTGTTGCTCCAGGTTATTTTCATATTAGCTGTATTGTGTTTACATGAACCAAAGCAGCAAATGAAGTAGATTTAATGCAACTCCTAATGTGGTCCAAGGCTAACCCCCTCATGGGCTGGCCAGGGATGTTTGCATTTTTGCTGAAGTATTTTGACTGTTTTTAATGGCCATGCTTAAAAAACTGGGAAAGAAAACTATTTATTGTTGTAAGAAAGCCATTTGATTTTGGGCAAGCTGCATGGTCTGGTCATAGTTGAGGTAGTGGCCCACATTGAAGTGTGGTTATAACATTCAAAAGCTGAAATCAGGAGCAGGCTTCTGCTATCTGTACAATTTGTACCAAAGCTGCTCTACTAAAGAAACAAAGAGGAGTTTCAAATACCATATCATCATATGTCTCCTGGAAATAAAAAGTACAGTTTCAGGGTTTTTTAATCCCCACAGGGGGAAACTCAGCTGCTTATGTTCCCACAACAAATATGTAATGAAAACTACATTACATCTAGTTGGGTCCAGTTGGATCCATTAGTTTAGCACTGAGAAATCCAGTATACAAAGCGTGCTTACTTTCAGTATGATTAGATTTGATTCAAATGAACTTAATTTGATTTAATTTAGGTTTGGTTGTAAATAATCCTGTAAATGAGAAGTCAGGAAGAGCAATGTGCTTACCTCCAGCACAGGTAGCAGAGCACTCTGACCAGGGGAGGTGGTGCCACGAGAAGCCCACCTCATTGTCCCCGCTGCCTGTGCGTTGAATAGGCACGTTAAACTTGTACTGAATCCCATGGTTCTGCTCCTGGAGCAACACCTGAAATAGAAGTTACAGAATTGTTAGAGGGAAACTATATGACATCTGTCTCCAGACCGGGTTCATTCAGCTAATCTCACCGTAGTCTGAGAAGAGAAGAAGTCTTTGATCATTTAAACTAACTGTTGCGATAAAGTAAGTCTTTTTTGTGTGTGTGTGTGTGTGTTTGTGCTATATTGCTGACAGGTTTTTGATGAGAGGGATCGACAGCAGTGAGTGTGTTCGGGTCCGTGCTGTAGAGGACAGATCTATGTGAGGCTCACACAGGCATGGCAGCCACAAAGGAATGACTTGTGGTGTACTGGCTACTCTAGTGTTTTTTTCAGTGGTGCTGTGAAAAGGACTGGTATTTCCACCACTTCTGTCCAGACTCAAGCCACTGTGGTCATGGAGACCAGTTAGAGGGGACTTTTAGCAGAAGTGTGTAAGCACACACACACACACACACACACACACGCACACACATATACACAAAATCAAACATGTGTTCACGAATATCCACTGATAGGCAGGCAGGGCTTTTTCAGTGTACACATATATAACTGTTAACTTCAAACCACTAGCTGGAGGTCATATGAGGTTTGCACACAGACTTTATTTAGAGTGAAGCAGACAGTGAGCATTCAAAACACGGCCCTACTCTACTCCAAAACTAATATGAAAGCAATCTATGTGAGGTTGGCCTTTTTTTTCTTTTCTTTTTTCTTCTTCTTCTTTTTTTGCATAGTTTGTAAGCACGCTCTACTAATATAGTGGATTATATAGTGGTTAAAAAAGCTCCATTAAAGCCAGTTCCAGCTTGTTTAAAATCTCCTGTTAGCACTGTCTGCTGCAGCATATTGGACCAAATAATGCACTCGTATTTCAAATGAAG
This sequence comes from Chanos chanos, assembly GCF_902362185.1. Classification (NCBI taxonomy): domain Eukaryota; kingdom Metazoa; phylum Chordata; class Actinopteri; order Gonorynchiformes; family Chanidae; genus Chanos; species Chanos chanos. The sequence goes on from NC_044497.1 coordinate 42,419,591, forward strand.
TTAGAAATTACATGAATAGTCAACTGAAGAACATTGACTGTAAATGAGCATGTTTCATAGTGCGTCAAGGGAATTCTTTGAGGGTTACTTAATTTACCATAACAACAAGATTTTCAGTTGTGGCTCCTAATGCCTCCAGAGACTCTGGTTCATCCGAAGGTCTCTTGTAGTGAAACGCAGTGCCTGCAATGTCGAACTTGCGAGGCCAGTCGATAGTCCACGCTCCATTGATGTAGTAGTCATCTCCCTCAGATTTCAAGGCTGGAGAGGGAGAGAGAGAGAGATTTGGAGACCAAGTAAAGAACCTAACAAGAGCAAGCTGCTCCCAAGCAACAGCTGGCTGAGTGTTGTGGCGTGATGTCATTGCTGTCATTCATCACTTATGACGAACATCATCATTGCCCTCGTCATCAAGCTTTCCTGATGTCACTCGGAACTTTCACTCCCACTACAGACACTGTGCAGCTCTGGAGTTACACCTTACTCATACAGGGATCAGAGGAGGTCGAAAGAAAGGAGGAAAGAAAGAGAGAAAGAAAGAAAGAAAGAAAGGAAGAAAGAAAAAAACGCTCAGGTGAAAGTCTGGAACGGTCCCACAAATACCATTCTCTCTCGGTTGTCAAAGCAAAGGTCCCGTATCCAAGCACAACACATCTCCAAATATTCCCTTTCTCCTGATGGGGATGGGGCCAGATTAGGCAGGAACGGGCCAGACGGGCTTTGGGCTCTGTAGTTCATTTGTATTCATGCAGTGAATTAGTACGGTCTTTGGTATGGGGCCTGCTCTTCCACTTAAGAATTGTTTTAGTTATAATATTTTTTACGACCAACCAAATCGTACCAGTGTCAACCTACTGTATACCATACGCAAATGGGACTCAGTTCACAGGAAAGCCCAGAAATATTATTTCCAAACAATCAGTTGATTATATCAGGCTTTGTAGAAGTAAAATACAGAAACTAAATTATAACCACCAGTACAACAGTAACTCCATGAGACGTCCTTAAATATGCTGAGCAGGGTTTTGGAGCCGAGAGAGAACTAAGTGCAGAAAGCCTTTCAGCTTATTTGGAATGTTGGACAGAACTGCGAGGAGATGCTCTTGATCACAGAATCTTAGGGATTTATGGAGCAGCCCATTACAAAATCACTTGATACATCTACTGATCAAATGGTGGATCATTAGCTGCACTTTAAGACTATGCTTTCTTGTTAAGCCACGTATAGGGCAGAAAACTACAACTACGTTCAATATTTCAAACGAATGCATATCTACTTTACTCTTTTCTTCTGAAAAGCTACTCGTACGTCGAGGTTATTATTCATTCTTTCTTTCCTCAATATCATTTTTTGCTGTGCAAGCATATACAAGGTTTTTTTTTTTCCCTCCGGGGAAGCGTTTAAGACCATACTACCCTGGCGTAGACATACCCTACAGAATCATACTACCCAGAACAACAGAAGATTCCTCTGTTACTTGGGTTGTGTATCTGTATCATTCCAACATGTGAACAAAGGCAAATTTATGTCTGAAACTTGCCTCAATACACAAACAGAGTATCCCACATAATCCCTGAGGAGGGAACAGCTGCCACCTCTGTGGCTTAGACATCTGAACTCAGTCTTTGTTACAGAGTGCGATATGAAAAAAGAAACGTCGTACATCAACACGATGAATGATGAATTCAACAAGCTGTCATCCCCCTCTGCTATATTTATGTTTATGTTCAAAACAATTTAATTGGACCCGCTTGTCCGATTGTTTTAATTAGAATACAGTCATGACTTCGAATGGCTTTACTCAGTCTGTGGTTGAGTGAATACATATAAAAAAAAAGAAAGCTCAGTACACTAAAAAAAAAAAAAAAACCCCAAGAAAATCAGCGGGTTTACAGGAGGGGATGATTCCTGTCAAAGTCATTCAGATTAACACATAAAAGAGTGCCAACTAGGCAGGCCATGCATGAGATCAAACCACTTCACAGCATCTCCTGTCTCTCCCTGCAGGGTGACTCAGGCAAAGGAACTAACTGGGACATTTGTGCCTTAGGCCCCTGCAAGGACCAGTGCAGAAAGCAGTTCAAGATGAAAATGATGAGTGCTTACCAATGTAATTCTTAGAAATGGTGACTTCTCTAATTTCAATGTGGACAGATCCTCTTGGTATCTGGATCACCTCCAGGTAGCCTGGAAAAAGTGACAAAATACATGTTGTGGCTTCAACTCCAAAAGTGGTTCAGTGATCATTTACAAGCACACAACTGAGAATTAACAACAGATTCGATTTTATCTGTCTGCACTAAAATCAATGTATTTCAGTCTGAGTACATCTTATACAAGTCTAGCTCAGAACTTCTCCAATAGGACGGCGTAATTCATTTAATATATTGTGTCCAAATTTTCGTGTCTTCTGAAAAAGTCCTTGAGATTGAGATTGATCAAAATGATTTAATACAAATCGATTACTAAAATGACTTAAAAACTAAACTGAGGAAAGACAAGATGGCTTGTCCCATAACTATTTACGTTTGTTGCATGAAATAAAAAAAGGAATAAAATTATTTAAGATGGTCAAACCTACACAAACAACCAGAATGACTCAAATAGCTAAGCAATGGCAAATCCATAACAACTGAGGCATCTACACCCAGAGGACATCAGCCCTCTTGCAGTTTTTCACATGATTCACTAGCTATACCTTAAAAGGAGAAAACAGACCTTTCTCTCACTCTATAGCAAACTCTTGGACTCAGACCCACAATGCAGTTATATCAGACCTATAATTTATTTCCTCACTGGATGATGCAATTAATACTCATATACTGTGTTACCAGTCCTATTTTGACAACTTGTTTCTTGACCCAAAAACATAAGCTTTATCATTGGGTGACAGAAAAAATCTCCACACATTTCCATGAAAAATGTAGCACTTGGCAACTGTGCTCTTTTGGCGGCATGACAAGAACTATTGCCAAAAAGACAATAAGTTCCTCTGTCCGCACTGCGCCTTCGTCTTGAAAAGGATGTCTCTTGTGGAAAGCGATTAAAAACTTGTCGCGTTTGGCAGGCTCGGCTAGAGCGGCACGGCGGAACGGGTTCTGGGGAGAATATCATTTTCTCCTCTCCTCTCTCTTCTCATTCCATGTACGTGCTCAGCAGAGGCCTGTGTGCATGGCAGGTCTCTGCACACTGTATTTCACCTAGTTTATGGTCCGAGGGACAGACTCAAACAGGATGCCTTGGCCTCTTTTAGCGATCCAACTGCACAGGCATACACACCTCACTTTACTGAAAAGGAAAGCTACTTCCCCAATCTAGGGTGCAGATACAGGGGTCAGAGTTCTATCAGGGTCGTTCAGTTCCTGTGCTTGATACAAAAAAAACTACATGTCTATGGGAAGCGGCAGTACATCCTCAGTGTCTGTGCAGCGTGGTAATAGTGTACTGACCTCCTCTGGGAAGAGAGTCATTGAATAGGCCCTCGGTAGCCTCACACGTGCTCCCATCTCCCCCACACACACGACATCTGTCCTCCTTGGCATCCGAGCCCAGGATGTTATCACAGCCCACATGCTGGAAAGACACACATTCAGAGTGGTTTGAGCAAAGGAAACACACACACACACTCACCACTGGAGTGTTCTCAGGGGCTGAGCATGCTGGTTTAAACACTGATGTCACTGGTATGTCAGTTCACCTCATCAACCTTGGAATTTAAATTTCTGATAGGTTTCTGCCTAGAATTTCATTTATCTATTTAATGTGAGCTGAACTTTGTTTCTAAATGTGTAAACTATAAACACAAAGTTTAAATCATATGTAGTATAAATCAACAGTCTAAAGATTAGTAAAATGGTAAAAGTGCATTAAGCCTCCTCCTGTCTGCCTCTCTGTCTGACACACAGATATACAGTATGAGACATAGAGAGAGAGAGAGAGAGAGAGAGAGAGAGAGAGAGAGAGAGAGAGAGAGAGAGGCAGAATCAGAGAGAAGCAGAGGTCGAACAACATTCTGAGTGCTTCTCCAAGTAGGCGATATTCTTGAAATTTATCGAATCACATGTCTGTGTTTTGTAAGTGGCAGTGTGACTTTGTCTGACGAGAAATATACATGTTTCACCCACTATGACTGAGCGCTATCCTCTGCCGCTATAGATCTTTGTTCTCTATACAACACAGTCTCTTCATTCACTGGGACTTTAGTGTTTTATCTCAGGTCAAAAGAAAAGCCCTTAAACACAATGCACATAGCTGTCTCAGTTTAAAATGCCACTGATGCTACAAAAGATGTTATCTTGCTATCCCTGTAAGAAATGAATGAAAGAGTGGATTATCACTAAACCAAAAGAAATATAAAGATTAGAAAAAAGATTCAAGATTAAAATGTTAGCAAAAGAATCAGCTAGAGTCAGCAGTAAATATTCTGTTTAAATAAATACAACATCTAAAACTTATAACACATAACCAGAAACAAAACTTTAAAGATAAGATCTGTAGTTTGTCTCCTCAAGGTTCTTTTAAGGCACTCGGACTGGACAAAATAAAAGTTTGAATTCACCAATGGTAAATGAATGCAAATAATAATGTCCTTCAATTGAATTTATTCATAAATCTGGCCTGCTGGTTTCCAGACTGAATTACAAACAAAAAACAATTAGAACTGGAACTGTGGTACTGCGATAAGACTTTAGGAGACAATCTACCCACTTTCTTGACGAAAATCAAAAGAATACATTTCCAATTTTTTCCTCAGGCTTCATTGTTGGAAATTCCAGACTCCGGTATTTCTGCAGACTGTCAGTCACAGAGTGTGTATAAGTGGTAAACAATGTCTCCTTAGATAAAACTAAGCGCCAAAGTTATGACTACAGCATCCAGCGGGGTCAGGGAGAGTTAGACTAAGAGCCCATATACTGTATATGGTGACTGGAAACATGTCATTGTGACTTACATATCCAGTGCATCAGACGCAGCTCAAAACCATGTTGGGAAGCAGACTCTCACCTTGCATTCTCCATTGATGCAGATGTCCAGAGAGTCCGCCTGACAACGCGTGCCATCGATAACTGCTGGAGCGCGCTCCGTGTAGAAGTTGTAACCTTCAGCCAAGCAGTTGAGGGCACAAGGCTTCACGCCACCTTCAACGGAAAACAAACAAATAAATAACTTGTGATGTTACTCACTCTCATAACTCTCACTGAACCATGGACAATCAGATCCGTGTCTCATAACAAGACACGGAATCTGACTGTCCATGGTTCCAGCCAGGAACAACTCTTTGACACACTAGTGTCTTATAGCTGTAATTAAGTATTTGCCGCAGTGAAGTACTATGATGGAAACACTACGATGGAAAGCTCTCAGCCTTTTTACTGTATGTTCTGCATTGATAGGTAATACACCAATCCCTTTCTGTGATTGCTGTGAGCCAGGACTTTAAGACAGGCCTGAGCTCTCCTCTATGTCTTGTTGATATTAAATTCTGAGTCAAAACACTTCGGCACAAGAGGAGTATTACTCATAGCGAGATCTGAGCTTTCTGTCTGACATCATTATTATACGGACACGGGGGGGGAGGGGGCTGCTCTGGCTGCCAACAAAAATGATGAAGACATCGACAGCGGTTATCTCTGTCTTTACAAGTAGATTCGCGGTCCAAATGATTTTTTTTTTTTTTCCAAGCCAGACCACTGGTAATCGCTGTGAATATTACAGGACGGCAGATAAGGAGATGGTTAAGTTGACACTGAAACTACTTTCTGAATGTGTTACACTAAGCTCTCTGTCTCATGGAGTTCATTTTGTCCTCTGTTTATTGGCTGACTGCCATTCCATTGTTAATTAGAAATATTTTCTTTCCTCAGTTACAGACAGCAACAACTCAGAAAGACCAAACATCTTGGTCAGGCTAAAAAACTGAACAAGACAAATGCCCAGAAGGGCTCTGAGGGGTCAGAGGTTAAAATGACAGTGGAAGTGATAGTAAACTGGATAAGTATCCTACTCTGACCAAGGAAAGTGCTCAACTCTCTGGCCTTTCACATCTCACACACACACACACACACACACACACACAAACACACACATAAATACATAGCGCTCTGGAATCTGAGGAATTTTCAGACCATCAAAGAGTCGTTCACATTGTTGGTGTTAGCAGGGTACACAGAGCAGGCCAGTATGTATAGTGTCACTGGAGTCCAGACGGTGGGAGGCTTTGAGGGGGAAGAGTGTCTCTTTCTGTAGCTGCCGCTGCATGCTTGGGCTGCCAACTCACCTCCTGTGTATGGCTTCCAGTTGTAGTACTTCCCACGGAAGGGCATGCTGTCAAAGTCCGCACACTGCTTCTCCCGAAAGTCACGTGACCCCGCCGGACACGCCTGTAGTCGAAGGTAAAGGACGACACGCTCATCCAGAAGGCAGACAAATGACTAAAATTAGTCTGCTTATTCTTAAATCTCAGCTTAAGTCTGTTATTCCTCACTTCTCTGTAGGCTATCATTATTGTAATGTGTTGTGATAACATGACCTTTCGTGTCTCCAGTCGACTACATAAGTGATTAAAGTAATATTATGGTGAAAATATGTGGCTGACTGACAAAGTGCACAGGAGGCCATGTCGGAGATGCTGGGCCAATTCCTGTGAAATCCAAAGGTTCAGTTTTTGTGATCCTTTGGCTGCGGTCCTATAATCCAGCTGTGGGTCTTAGTCATATATTAATGAATTCCACAATAAATGACCCTGGAATCTCTCTTCTTTCTGATGCTAATGCTACAAATTTCAGCATTGACATTTAACATTACACTGACCTCCCTCTTCTGTCTGTAGCGCTAACATCAGTTGCGACCATGATGTCAATACGAAGGTCACGTAAAGCCGCTATGAGTCAGAAGTGGGAAAGGCGGGGTTCGGGGTCGGGCACGGAGGGGGCGGGGCCGCCAGGGGTGGATTAGCTCATTGTTGTAGGAGGCAGAACAAATGGTTGCCGACCTTTACTGCGTGCTGAACAATGGCTGGGGCAGGAACCAGGGCTGCAGGGGGCCATATCCTAAATGACTCAACCCGTAATAAATTCAAGCCCGTGTGCCCGAGCGGAGTCCGCCGAGGAGGGGTCCTCAACCCCCGCGGCTATCTCAGCGGACCCTCTGGAATTCAGATCTCCATTTTAAATTCCGCAGGGTCAGAGGCCCAATTACATCAAGGCTTGTGTTGGGGCCATTGTTTTATCAAGCCTGCTCCACTTCTGGCCTGTCTGAGAAGCCGGGGCCTGATTTAATGTCATCGCACAGCCTCGGCCATACACGACACGTTTATGTTGGACGCGTTGCCTTGAGGGGGATGAAATAGTGGTTTGGGACGCTGTTTGTTTTCCAAAGTAAACATTCAGTGCTTGCTCTGAACTGTTATTTTTAAGATTTGTGGTGGAATAGCTACAAGCCCCCTAACTGGCTCAATTTTCACTTCAGGAAAAACAGGCCACCTTGAAATAGTTGGGAGAGAAACGTGAATTTCCAGCTCCACAAAAAATATTTGTTCGCTTTAATTCATCTTTTATGAAATGGTTTGAGTCTTCTTGCATTATTGTTAAACAAAAGCAAAAAAAAAAAAAAAACCTCGCAAAAGTCATGGGGAGAAAAGGTGGAGATCATGATACCTTTTGATAGGAAGGTGAGAAAGCAATTTTTCAACGGAATTTAAACTACAAGGCACAATATAAAAAACATTTCAATATCAATTTTGACACAATGGTAAGTAAATTGTTTTGGGAGTCAGTTGTAGAGCGCAATGGTGGGTTGTAACAGGCTGTTATTTTCTGACAGGAAGCTTTCTACGGAATAGCGCTGAGGTGAAAAAACGGGAAAGTAGTAATAATGTGAATTTATACTCTGTGCCATTCAAAGACAAAGCTCCCACTGCAATTATTCAGAGTGGGAATAAACAGAGTATATCTCTATGTATTTTATCAGTTTCTTCAGTGTTAAATTGTTCCAAACAAGATCATGAGTCCGTATTGTTCTATAAGTGCCGGGAACGAATCCTTAGTAGCAAAAAACTGGCTTAGGTTTGGCCATTGCTGAGAGACCAACTTACTGTAACTCTGTATGGCAATTATCATTGAAATGATTTGCATTTACACTGATGAATGCATAAGAGCATCAGCTTGCATTTAATGATCACAGATTGTATGAATGTCCATCCAAAACGGCCTCTATATTCTACACCGAATCCAAAATACCAATGAAAAATAATTATGTAAAATTCTCTTATGCATGGCTCCCATCCAGTTAATGTTTTAGGTTATAGAAGACAATTACTGGTCGCGATTCATAGACTTTCATGTTGTTATGAATGTATATTTTGTTTGTTATGTGAGTACTGTGACACTACATTGTAGTCCTTACAATAAAGTTCAAGTCAAACATTACTGCTTGATCCATCTAAGTTTCAAAATGAATTTGTAACAACAGCCTCTTACGTGTGACAAGTCGCAGCGTAAATGTATATGAACCTAATGAAAGCTTCCAAATCGGCAACTCAAAATGCCTTTCCCCGGGTTTAAGATCTCAAAGTCTCTCCGTGTGCTTTCCTCAACCAATTATCAAGTTACCTGATCTGCCCTGTAGGAATGAGACAGAAGAGAGATAAAGAGATAAAGAGAGGTGGAGAAAAGGAGTATGTACACTCACATCAGTGTTACATGATCTGTACCTCTTCCTCTCCCCAAGACAGTACTTTCCTCCACCAGACGGCCTGAAACACATTAGAAAGAAAAAAAAAAGAAAGAAAGAAAAAAAAAAAGATTGATGAGGTTCCTTCCACTGTGTGTCAGAGTTCTCTGTACCCTGCTGAAGGACAAGGAATCAAAGAAGTAGTCCACACACCACTCAAATCATCACCGGGAAGCATCTGCACCGCATTTGGAAAAGCAGCAAGAGCAAACAGACCAGTACTCTGTAGATGAAGAGAAAAAAAATTCCCTCCAGGTAAACCTTCAGAGTATGGACACATCACTGGCAGCCGAGCTGGGAGAGAGAATTCATCTCCAGAGTCCCAGTGCAGCTGGCTGGAGATAAGCATCTCAACAGAGATAGATCATTACTGTCGGTCTCCTCCAGGGAGGGGTAAGGTGGCAGAAATTAATGCCTTAATATCTGCCCTCATATGGACAGAGAAGTGGGTCAAACTTTGACTTTGATGTGTTTATTACTACTAAGAAACCTCTAAAAGTTGTTGGTGGAGAAGGTTTGATCAAACAGATCCTACTATCTTACCTACGATGTGTAATTTGGTCTGAGAGGAGGGTAGCCCTTTAAGGAGTGCATGTAACAGATCCCTGAGAAACTACTGCTTGGATCATTAAACCCTATATGGACTTTTAGTTTTCAGGGGCATGCTGACATTTGGAGTGATGAACCATTTTTAAAAAAAACAAAACAAAAAAAACCTCTCCTTCACATAATTACTATTAACGTGGTCCATCATAACTCTCTGAAATCTCCATCCCTCTGCCGTGAAACTTTACTTTAGTTCCATAAAAGGGCATTCAGTAGGTTGTTCAGGTTAACAGGCAAATATAAAGGAAAAAGGTTTCCAGTTTCATTTGTTTGACAGAAAACTCCAGACAGTTGTAGTATCTCTAGTGTGTCTGCTCAGGTTGTTATGACCGATAGGGTAGTGTGCACTGCTTCTCCATGCCTTATAAATACTTGTTGTATGTTTCCAGGCCCATTTGTTTCCCAGAAAGCACTAGTCTGTTCCACTATGTCTACTCAGATGGTACTGACCTAGCGGCAAAGCAGCATACTGAGGCTGGCCGGGGGTAAGCGTCTCTCAATCTCGGTGTTTGTCTCTCAGGCTGGGAGTCAGACTGTGCCACTCTCAGAGGGCTCTGTTTAATGAATGCTTTCCAGGCCAGCTTGGCTGAAAAGCTTTGTTTCCTCTCTTTACTTTGGGTACCTGGGTTTTAAGGGCTGATCGCCTTACACAGGTGTTATGCATTACGCTGGCCACACTCCCGCCACTGAGGGGAGAGTGTGAGGACAGACGTTTCCGTTACCACCAGGAATGAAACCCTAACTCCGTCTACAGTTGGGCCCAATCCCAGCTCCTGTGGCTACCACGGAAAAGACTAGACTGGCTTGAGAACTGGGAAGCCTTGTTTCTGCACCAAAAAACAAATGTTTAACACAACGGCAATAGCAGTAAAATTGCTTTTGTTTGCTGGACCGCCAGCAATACAAACCAACCTGTGTGGGAGACCAGAAGTCGAGTGACTCAACTTCCTTCAAGGGATCAGTTTGTTTTTCTGAAAAAGGAACTGCTTTGCTTTAGTATTGTTCTTTCTTAAGATACCGTGCGCAAACTAAAACAGTTATTTGTACTATAAGCACAACATTTAAGTGAAAGAAGTTTTGATCTACTCTGGCTGTTATTGACAGTCTGCTGTACATTTAGATCTCAAGCACAACAAAACGTTCTCTGACTGGTGTGCTTCATGTGGGCCAAAGGTGAGCAATGGTGAGATTGGACTCTGGAGAGGGCCCTGCACGTGTGGTCAGCTTTGCTCTGGCTTACTTTGCCTACTTACGCTGGGCTGTCACAGTGACGCATAGAGGAGGAGACGCCCCCACCACAGGTCCTGCTGCATTCTCCCCATGTAGACCAGGGTCCCCAGCCACCGTCCACGCTCTGAGGCCAGGTCCCAAACGCCACACATTCACCCTGGTAACACCACTGAAAAAAGAGATACACACACGCACGCACACAAACGCCCAAAAACTTTTTAAAGTCTGACAGCGCAGAAGCTCAGATGCCAGAGGAGACTCTAAGTGGTCTTGTGTGGTTTTATTGTAGAATCTACTGGAATTAAAAGCCTGGCACACCTGTAGATTACCTACACAATGTCCACTCTCTTTGTTGTTCATACTCTGTTTGTTGAGATATAATACATTTGATTACAACAAGAGCTATCTACACTGTGTATCTACATAATCCAACCCCCTTTCTGTCTGGCTAGTAGAGGGAAAGATTATCCAGAATCTTCTCTTTCAAAGTGAGCCACAGTAATCCACTATTTGTCTGCAGAGACATCAGGGCAAGGGTTGGAGAGACAGCGGGAGCTGTCCTGAGAGCACAACTGTGTCAGTAGGTTGAGGTTCATTTCAGCCCTAGACAGAGGAGAAACTGGCAAAGAAAGAGCTGAATCCTTAGTCACTGCCATCTAGAATTAGGGTACTGTGCTAAGACGCTATATAAACAAGATTACCCCACAGGACGGCGAGAGGAAGAGAGAGAGGCCTAAAATAACCTCTTTAAGGACGCCTTATCTGAGCCTGCTGTTTTCATCCATCGCAACAGCCACCATTATATTAGGGAACTTTAATGACAGACTGAAGAGTGGCATTTCTTTAGGAGTAAAAGAACAGACAGATCACATCAACCACTTGAAGTTAAGATGTTAACGATCTGCGCAAAGTTTCTTACTTTTGTATGGATGTTTTTCCAAAAAAAAAAAAAAACACTTTGTGCACATGCTGGTTAAAGCTGAATGACTATGAAAATCCGAGAAACAAATGTGGATAAGTGTTAAGTTTTGCAGGACAATTCTGAAACGCTCTTGACATTTCAAAAGAAATACTTGCAACTCAACACTATCTGTTTGTTGGTTTGGTAAGTTCAAGAATGTCTTTCTATATTACATTCAGTTGTAGGTGATTATGTTGTCCAGAATTGTTGTGCCTCTCTCAAAACTGGGTTAGCCTGCTTTAGTAATTGGCCTTGAGCACTTACAACTGCTCAAAACCATGTCAACTGGCATGTGTGGTCACATTTCTCCCTCTTTCCCTCTCTGTCTCTCTCTCTCTCTTTCCCTCTGTAGTTGGCAAGCCCCGGTCCATTACATGCTGGGTGAGAAATGGCTGACATTCATATTGCTTTGATGCTGGCCCAGCTAGGGGCAGACAGTAGTACGCCACTCGCAGCAAAAAAAACACAGGCTCAACCTGGGGCCCGCTGGTTGTCCAGGACGACGCACACGGACTTGGCGGTGAATGGGTCCACTGAGCTAATGCTAATGCAGGGCGACAGCTCCTGACCCTCTCCCATTCTTCCCCTACAGCCATCGTATGAGTGCTGACAATAGTGGCCGTAATCTCAGTTAAAACTGTCTCTCCAACCTGGCCCAGTACAAGCATGACCTGATGGCCCAAACCCCTCAGTGTGCGTGAGTGACCTCTGGGAATGGCCTTCTCACTCCCATATCTGATACATTGAATGCTCGCCAAAATGATTACAGCTGGTCCAAGAGCCACGCCTACACTATTCTCATACTAATCTTTCAGCACTCATTTTCCCACTGCTCTGCATGCCTACCTGCCATTCTGCAAACATTCCCACTACACTGACCAAGACCACCAGAGGAAAGTTAGCATGCTCTCACATGGCTATATTCAGAGTCCTAATGTACATATATCTGTTTGCAAACCTAGATTAAAATAGATATAATTTGGTAAATACAATTATCTTAAATAATCATAGCTTTATACACCGGGGGAATTCAAAAGCATACGCTAAAAATACACAGAGAATCCATCTTTTTACTACTTTTTATTACGTAGAGCTCAAACATCTGATTTTCCGTGCAAATCCTCAAATGACCGATGGAGAATTACATTTGAAAGTTTTATTTAAAAAAAAGCACCATTTCTGTGATTTCACTCACCCCTTTTTCAATACTGCCCGTCTGACAAAGGGTCCCCTCGGCCGCTGGGATACTGTTGGTGACACAGCGGTTGCTTTTGCTAAGGCACCAGAGCTCTCTACACACTTCCTAGGAAAGAAGGCGAAAGCAAGTTGGTCAGAATACATCAATTCAAAAACAGAAAGGCAAAATAAAAAAGTGCTTTATGCAAAGTTCGCTGGCAATAACATTTATTGTGTATGGTCTCTTGTATTTGGGTCACAGTCTTATCATTCAAAAGCAGGTTAAATTCCAGCACATCTTGTATCACAAAAAAAAAAAAAAAAAATCAGATGTGATCTGTCTCAGAAATCAAACAGCAAGTAACCACCAGCCACCACAAAACAAAGATCACAGACATAACAGAGGATGCTTTATCTTATTGCCGTTTATAAACAAGTTACCTAAGCTTCAGCCATGTTTTCTTTTTAACCCTAAAAAAATGCAGAATGGCACGTCACAGTCTGAGAGAACACTCAGATTCAGAGCCTGCCCTCTGAATAAATACAGGCATAAAACCTGGATGTGTGTAACAAGCATAGCTTTGCACAACCTTGCATTACATTTCCCATTAAAGAGCACTTGGTCCCTTTTATAGCTTCAACTTCAAAGGATTTAAAGGACAATTGTGTATGAAAGCAGGAGTGCCCCCATGAAAAAGAGTTACGATACAGAGCACAAGCTCTGACCCCCAGGTCAGTAAATAAGAGTCGGCCACGAAGGCCGCAGAGCCCATCCAGATTCAATAAAGCGGCAAACTGCCACTCTTTGGTTGCAGAAACTCCTTTTCCACAGCTGTTTTCAATAAGACCTCCTGCAGGCCAATTCAGAATCTCCGCACTGAAAAGGTCATAGACTCAGGCCAGACAAACACTATGGGCCATGGCACTGACAGATTTAAGCCAACAAAGAGCAGGGTGACAGTAAAACAGGACTACCCGCATCAAGGGCAAAATAATCGCAGCCATCAAAGCAAGTCTGTCATCCTCAACCGTCTCTGATTCCATATGTTGATTTAGAGTTCTCCAATCTTCATCCTAGATCGCGTGGGTGAGCCGGGTACGGTTGGGCATATAGCCCCTGGATTCCCCACAGCCGTTTTGGTTTTCTGTGTCCTTGTGCTGCTCTGTGGTATGTATGAAATCAATTTCTTTCGGACCACAGAGCACAAAATTTGTGATTGTATTTTTGAGTGGTGAACAGATTTGGATGGCTGCAGTTCAGGAAGAGGTTGTCTGAGGACCTCCAAGGCTGGCATAAGTAGTTTAGGGTTTGAGTGACCTGGCATGGATTCAATTTGTCTGTCCTTCTAAATCGGCCCATTACTCCAATGCTTGCTGCCTTCTCCAATTAGAGGAGCACTTCTACAGATTGTACGGGATAGCAGCAGTGAAACCCAGGCACACTCTTTGCTTTTTTTTTTTTAAAGGCTAGGTCACGAATACATCCAATTCACCGCACTGACACTGAGTCTGAGTGACTGTGAAGTGAGACTATTCACCACTACTCCCTTGTGTGCTTTCAGTCCTCATTACTGAATCTCTACTAAGCCAGCATGCCGTCATGGTGTCTCAAACTCCACCGTGGATACTACTAGTCATTAGGAATACAATGATGATATCTATCAAAGCAGCAAAGTCAAAATGTACAGTCTCTTCGAATTTGATCAAAACCCTGTGTTTCACATTTCTGGTGGCAACAAGTGTTTTACGAAATAATTGTCTTTAATGATAGTGATGTAGAGTCCAAACTAAATACTTGTCCATTAGTGTGGTCACAATTCTCCAAAGATATGTCTTTAACAGATGGCTGGCTTAAAAAGATGAGATTGTCAGAATCCACCGACACTACATGCTGTATTTAATCTGAGCCAGGGGAATGCTGGGCTTTTTTTTTCTGAATGACTGTCTTTCATGCTGATCTATACCACAGTTATGAGCTTAAGAGAGAAATTACAGGGTTCTCTTTTTGGCGCGTGAGCATCCGCTGTCAGATATTTCTCTCAATGAAACGAAATAACTCAGTAATCTCTGGTAATTTAATTCTTTTCTGGTGCAGAGTGCATAACCACATAAATGTACAATGCAAAGCAATATCCCTTAATGTTCATTAATTCTGTTGGCTTCTTTCAGGTTCTCCTGTTTCTGTGGCTTTGTTTTTTTTCTCCTTGTGTTAGTTTATTTACCTACTCTGTTACTCTCAGGGGAAAAATGATTATCATGTCAAGACATCCAGGGAATCCACTGACTGGAGAAAAAAAAAACCTTTCATTATTGCTCTTTCATTCATTCAGTGAGACACTAGGAGGTGTCTAAGTTGTCCATCAAACACCTCCACCAAAGCCCAGGTGCTTAAAAAAAAACAATGATCCTTTATCATGATAAAGTTTACATTGCCGTTTGATCTCCAGTAGGCTATGTCAACTTGGCAATCCCCTTGCTTACTCCAGGGAAAAAGGGAATGTAATCATCTGATAGCTATCAGAGAATCCTTAAGTTCTTTCTTACAGGCCCTGTCTGAACATATGTAGGCCTCGTGGAAAAAGTACATGCTCCAGTGAGGAGATCCACAGGAGAACTGGAGAACGACTGACTCAGACCAGATCCTCAAGATTGATGTTTCATCCCGCTTCCTCACAGACTGACTTTCCTTGAAACAGCTTTGTCTAAACGCATAGGACTTCTTTCCAAATAACAACTAGTGTATTCCTTTGTTTTAGTGTGGAGCCCTTCCACGAACCGCATGAGCGCACATGAACTTTCATTGATTTTTTTTAATTAACATGATTTATTTTACAAGAGTGTCTGTCTCTTTCATTTAAAGGACATTTGTTTGCCATGGGCTAAATGAAAGGCCTCCAGGCTCTAGGCGGAGTTTTCGTCATTGCTCGGGGAGAGCACTTCAGAGATATTCTGCTGTAATTTCGCCTGCAGAACAAATCATGTCCTTTGGCGAGTCTTGTCTGGGTCAGTGGTAAAAATAATAGCTTGACCTCCGGCATCATGTCTCCTCAGAGCTCTTTAACAATCAGTCCTGCTTCCCATGTCCAAACCGCTTTCTGAATCATCTATTGTCATAAAACTCCTCTCAAGGATTGCATACATACACACCAGATTCTTTCAGGTAGAATGGATATAAGCGATGGGCCTGGAAACCCTAAGATAGCCTTGTCCTTGTGATTTAACCTTGTGTCTATTTATAACGATAAAAAAGACTATAGTCTATTCATTAATATGCTTGGCAAAAACTTGGTGCCGTTGCTAAGTTGGTGAAGACTGCCATTAACAGGAAACATGCAAAACGGGCAATTTATGTCAAAGCAATTAATGATTTCTGAGATCAAACATTCTGAATTTATGAGAGCAAACTAATGAGTAAATGAACTTTGAAGATTTTGCATCTGATAAACCTCTTAAGAGATGATGTCACAAGAGGATATGAGCTACACCATATGAACTTTTCTGGAAGAGAATGTCCTCTGCATAAACTGTCTTTTATTGAAGTGGTTATATGGAGTAACATACTACAGCACAGAAAAGAGTCACATAGTCTGAGTGCACTGCAGGTTTCTTACCCCATATTTGCACTGTCGGGAGGAGGCACCGTATTGGAAGCGACACTGTTCATCTGCGTCGTACACCTGCCCTGGGGCCACTGTGGGGTACAGGAAGTCTCGTTTCAAAGGTTCATTGTCCAGACACGTCCCCCGACCTGAGCTGTCAAAAAACAAACCTACAATAGGATTGGCTCTTCCACATGGCATTTCAGCTCGTTGCTCAATTCATAGATTCTATGGGTGGAGCATTTATCTGCAAACAAAGAGTTTCAGTTGACATACAGAGGGCTAAGTAGCATGACTTGTCAGTTCCCTTTGGGTTAAGTTCATCAGAACTTAGCTACAGAACAAGAGATAACTACAGTGTGGAAAGAGAGTGGTGGAAGTATGAAAGGCAGGGACTGTAATTAAAGATATGAAGATTTTGGTATTTTGTGGTACTGTATGGGTCCTATGGAATCCTTTGAAGAACCAATAAATAGGCTAAACGGAGTGAAAAATGCAGAGTGGTCTGATGGTTATGCATCCAGCACAAGAGCTCTGTTTAGTCTGCCTAGTCAGATAGAAATATGTATGCTCACAAGGAGCCCTTGGAAAAAAAAAAAAGCCCCGCTGCTGTGTCCGCTGGTGAGAAACTCTAATGCGGTATAAAAACAAAGCCTGAGAAGATGGCCAAGAAGCAAAGACAGAGCATGTTTTGTTGGGCGTTGACAATTATGGGTTCAGAAGTTGAGCTTATTTTATCTGTCCTATCCCTATATGGATGCTTTTCTCCCCTCTTACTCGGTTGTTGGCAAGCATTTATGGATCACACATGAACCTACCCCACATGTCTGCTGAACTTTGGAATAAAACAGCCAATTATTATCCCGCTCTCTCGTCCAGCATTGTGCGGTAGAAGACTCCTCATCCCTCGAAAGGAAGAGTGGGCTCGGTTACAACATAAGTGCTTTTATTCTGTGTCAGATGAGGCCAGAGCTGGAGTGCTGCATCATGGCATTCAAGGAGAGTAAAAACTGGACAGGATGAGTAGTAGAACGATATCAGTGCTGCTCTTGCAAGAAAATCCTTCCATCTTCCGTTCTTCCTCACAGACACTCAGAATTGTGATGTCATTAATTCAATAGTTAAAGGATCAAATGAGAAAGGGCCTCGTGTGACCTAGATCAGAGGTCTCCATGCCATAAGCCATACAGACCTGATTCAATCTAATTCATACTATCAGATAGTTGGCTTACAGCCAGCACCCTTTAACTGTCACACATCATTCCAAAAACTAATTTTGACCTTTTTTTAAATTCATTTGGTAAATAAATTTGTTTTTCGTTGAATTTCGTTGAGTTTTTTTTTTCACCACTCAGTTTTGCAGCCTGAACAAATATTTTTAGCTCGATCACAGTCCTTATAGAGTCAAATCGGAGAAAGAATAATGTAATCAAACTCCCATGCCCAGAAGAGGCAAGTATTAATTACACAAAGTGAGAAGAACTACAGAACAGCAAAAACAACAGTGCACAACCACAGGGATCTGTTTTCTGTTCAGCCTGGTAGAGGAAGCATTAGCTGAAACAGGGAGCCCTGGCTTCCCACCAGAATATTGGAAGTCTAATCTAATTGTGGACTAAACCAAATATATCGGAGAGGAAAGACATACTTGAGCTATTGCCTGGGGGGGAAGACCGATGCCGTATTTAGTTTCACCCGCTCAATTTTCTCTTTCTGTCTTTGCTGTTTGGTGGAACAATGCTTTTCTTTCGTTTTCTGAAGGTCCTGTCACTAGGGAGAAAGACAAGCTGGACTAGATCCCCCTGGATACCTAATGCACCAACACAGACCTCTCTGTTTATTGCTTTAGAGAAAGACAAAATAGTCACTTTAAAAATAGAAATGATTATTTGACATGCCATCCCCCCCGTCCCCACCTCTGTGGGAGTGAACCACGGCCAAATTCATTACACTGAGCGGATATCTCACATTATGAGATGAGACTTTGTCAATTACCATTTAATGTATTTTGAACTACAGGAAAATGCCGCATTGAGGCAATGACGCATAAGGTACATCCTGCAAACAAAATCATATCGGCAATCTTTTGCATGTGAAAGTCTCTCCATAAACATTTTTAAATGGTTGTAATGGTCATAAACATTAAGCTATAAACTGTAAATGAACTATGTCTACATTCACAAACTATTAAAAAAAAAGCCTATAGTCCAAAAACGATGCACCGCACACTGTAGGAACAAACCATTGATTCCAGTCCAACCCCAAAGCTCAAGCTGTTTACTTGGCAGGGAGGAACATGTGACGCATCCAAAATCTGACATATGAGGAGAAATGAGTTCACTTTACAGACTGGCATCGCCTGAGCCTCCGAGAGCAGTACCGACTACACAAACTGCATTACTAGAGATTAAATCACAGTGAGATTTTAGTGTAGATCCGTCGATAATCCATTTCACTCAGCTTTCAGATCTCCCCAAAAGAGCTTCCAAAAATGTGAATATTCTACCTCATTCTCAAATGGTCACAGATAATATGGTGTGATTATGCCACCCCAAAAGAAAGAGAAAAAGAAACTCTTTGTGTCTGTGTGGGAAGTTGGCACATGGTCAGGCGATCTCTTCTGCCAGCTATAGCGGTATAGCTATCCTATTCCCTGAAGTCATTCAGCAGAAAACCCTCTCTGACAACCACAACAGCCACTTTTCTTACATCCATAAGGCCTAGAGTCCTATTATTGCGTTAGAGGCCTGGCTACGGCTGGCCCATTACAATAAGCCCTGAACCATCCATGTTGAGAGAAAAGCTAACTGCAGATCAGTATAATACACACACTGGAAAACACAAATTTCAATTTCCTCCCATATGCCAAGAAAAAGTAATAGAGACCATGCTTTCTGCTGACTAGCATTTGTATCATCTAAACAGGATCCTGACTTAAAATGTGTTTATTTGTTTTTCAGTGAGTTGAAGCATTGCTAGAATAAATGCAAATATGAGACAACTCAAAAATGGTGCTTTGTTATCTCTCACAAAGCAAATGTTAATCGGTGCAAAACAAGTCTGAAATGAGCTTAGGAAATTTTCAGTTGGGACGTCAACACTTGCACTTGTACTTTGAAGAAGAGCAATTTTATGTAAGTGAGAGGGATATGAACAACCACTGAACACGCTGTACCTCTCTCAATGTTTAGGTCATTTGGATGCAAACTATAATTACTATTGTTATATAATGTGATTGATATTGAATTTTAAGATAAGAAACTCTATTATTTTTCTGTGCTCTAATACTTTTAGACTGGACCTATTGCTGACACATGTTTTTTTTTTATGTTCAAACACAAGCCAGCAAAGCTCACTAAGAATTATTGGCAATGAACTGGAAATAAATATGTCTAAATAAAGTGGGTATCACTTAAACTCATCTCAAACTTAAATCTCTTACCCAGACACATTTTAAAATAGAGGCACTTTAAGGCTTTTGATTTTGGTCTATGTCATGAAATTGGCAGTGCACCTGAAATGCACTGCTCAAATCGAAGTTTAAAAGAAAACACTTGGCAGTTCTCTTACCCAACCTGGGTACTTTTGTAATTATATTCCCCATAAAGAGAAATGAAGGGTATTTAAGGCTAGCCATATGAGCACTGCCCTCTTGTACTTACTCCAAAAAGCTGGTGATGTAGTCTTTGCTGCAAGCTGACCAGGAGAAGGGGTTGGTGTTGGCCGTGATGTGGGCTGCCATCAGTTTGGCTGTCTCATGACCTTTGGTCCCGCAAGAGTTACCAATGCCGTCGTGGTTCATGCCAAAGCTGCAAGACAAACAAGAGGACAAGGGGTATGTCACAAACTTAGGAGCAGAGAGCATCCATCTAATGCTGACAATCATGACCTCCCTAAATGACACCCACCCCATAGGAAAGATGGCAAGCTAGGGCAGCTCTGCATGACTGAGTAAGGTTTTTAGTGGGAGCAGAGGATGTCTCACTCGTTTGGGTTGTAAAGAGAGGGAGTTCTGACTTTGAAACAGCTGTGTGGAGGGGATGGGGAGGGTCAAAGGTCACAAGCTGTCTGGATCTCTGGAGGAATGAGAAAGTTCTAATCACCACTCTGATGCCTGCCTGTCAATCACTAATTACATGTTAGAAAAGACCACAATCAGGAACCGCAGACTGAAGGGAATAGGGCCAAACTTCTCAAAGAACCTGCGTAACCTCCACACCCCCACCCCCCCTCCACCCCCACCCCCCAAACCAAATAAGATCAGGCCTCCCAGCCGTGCCGGCTAGCAGCCGCTAACAAAGTCTTCAGCAAACAAGACTGCTGAAGCATTCTGCAACAATCCTGCCCCCAAGACACTGCACATACATCACTTTGGCAATGCCTTGCTCTCTCCTTTCATATATGTCTGGATATAGAATGAAAAACTAATATCACCTTACAGCAGGAAGTCAAAGCTTACTTTGCCCTGCCGTCCAAAAGCACAAATCAGGTTTTAATGCATATAACAAATGCGACCACATCACACAATTCTTCTATGTTTTTCTAAAGCTCACATTTATGACATTTTACTCTAGTCAGGATATAAATCAGCAGACAGGGAGACCTTGGTACAGAGTTCCTATCGAAACGAAGACTATTTTTACAACTGCCCCACAACAGAAGCAGACACGAGACATAATAAAGGAAATTGCCATCTCGGTGAACTCTGCAGACCAACATAGACCAATACATCACCTTTATTTTTCTTTGTATCAATACATCACCTTTATTTTTCTTTGTATCAACACATCACCTTTATTTTTCTTTGTATTAATACATCACCTTTATTTTTCTTTGTATTCAGGGGGAAAATGGGAGGGTCACATTCTTCTTTTACTCACTGCAATTTGCATGGAGGAAATACTGGGCATGCTAGCTTCCAGTTTTCAATCCAAAAAGCTCATGTATTAACTCACAGAGTAAATCTAAGGAACGTTAGCGGCCACCACAGAGCATCTGAAAACAACCAAACGAGTTGTGAAACCATCAGGGCTGTTTTAGAACCACAGGAGTCATCATATAAACTTGACCAGATAATAGAAAACGTCCAGAACCATAAAAATGCATGTGTAGAACTATGTGATTGCATTGTGTAGGGGTCGTTATTCAATGGGCACACCAGAAGGACATTCATTAATCAGACAAAGCAGAGGGAAAAAAAAAAAAGAAAAGACCAGGCCTGATAAATAGGCTTATTACCCAGCTTCCTTATCCTGATTAACTCATAATGAACACTCACAGAATGCATAAAAAGAACACTCTCTTTGCCTTGTTACTGCTATTACTTTATAGATTTTATCTCAGTCATATGAACTGTATCCAGTCCTGAAATGTACAATTATTTTGTATGACACTTCATTTGCAGATCCATCACCTTTCTAAACTCTCCAGGACCAGCAAAGCTCAGCAACACTTCATAGACATTTAACAACTATACAATCACATAGAATGATCTGATATCCTTTTCCATAAAGTGTATAGTGTAAACATGCATGGTGTGTTTATAAAAGCGGTAGGAAGTTTTCTTTACTGTGTCATACAGATGTGACAAAGATCTGTTGTAGCTCTTGAGAGAAAGCTGACTTTCACAGTAACATACAGTTTAATGAATCATTTTAAATGGTAATGTGTTCACACTCACTTGTGTCCAATCTCATGGGCGATAGTGAAGGCAGAACCCAGGCCAATATCTTCATTAATGCTGCAGCTTCTCTCTGGCTCACACATTCCAGCCACCGATGCCAAGCCTGACCACACACATACGCACGCACACACACACACGACACACAGAGACAAACATATAGGGTGAGGTCAAGATGTTGAACATCTCAGAGTGGCCATCATAAAAATGGGATTCTTCACATTAACCTCTACAGCACAGAGGGAGGAGCTGGTGAAAAGTTCTCTCTCTCAGAGTCGTTTGTTGAATCACCAGGGGGAGTTTAGCATCGCTGGCTAGACATTTTCTTTCTTTCTTTTTTTTTCTAAACTAGAGTCGGAGCTGGAAAATGTCTAGACAAGGGGTTAGATTTATAAATTTTACTTCTGGTAACAAGGGACCACCTAGTAATGTGAGCCAGAACTGGGAATTTAAGACAACATTTTCCTTTTTGCCCCAAAATATATAGATGTTTTCACCAAAACTGCTGAGAGAAAGAGAAAGAGAGAGAGATAGAGAAAGAGAAAGAGAGGGAGAGAGAGAGAGAGAGAGAGAGAGAGAGAGAAGCATCATGAGCACAAAAATAAATGAGTAATGCGCAAGCTGAAAATTTACAACTAACTGTTTTTCTCCAGGCAATGTTTTGCTGTCACTTTCCTTGCCATAAATAAACATTCATGTATTTTAATCAGCATGGAATGAGGAAGCATTGAGTCTCTCCTCTATTTTGACTTCTCTTCCCATAGAATCCAGCAGGGTACTTGCCTGGGGCTCTTTATTAAGTTGGGTGGTGTGAGGGGTCTAGGGATGTGTGTGTGTATATATGTGTGTGTGTGTGTGTGTGTTGTGTTAGATCTCTGCAGATGGACTCTGAGTAATACACAGACCTATTGGCTGCTTATGTTCAGGGGGGTGGAGGGGGCCATGGGTGGAGTTGAGTTTCTTCAGACTCAGAGCCCTGAAGTGGGGAAAAGAGTGCTTTTCCCAAATCCAGGTGTCTCAGGTCCACAGCCCCTGATTTGTCAGCTTGGGAAAGGCGACCATTCCTCCCAAGATTATATCTACAGGTGTGTTGGGAGTGCACTATACAGCACAATGCCCTGTGCACTCTATAGCACAATGTCCTGGCTACTAGCAGGGCTAAACAGAGATTAAATCTTAAGCGTGAATATGATACCGTGTCAGTTAAAAGAGGCTCATTTCAGTATGAGGTCATAGCCCTATTAGCCCTACTCTGCTTTCTCTTTTTTTTAATTTTATTTTGCAGACTGAAACCACATGAAACAGTTGGCAAAACAACATTTAAATGCTTGAGCGAGGAATAAGAACTCAGCCCTGTGGTGTGTCTTGGTGTTCCTCCCTCAGACACCAACACAGAGAACTGAAGGTCACATAAGCCCCTGCTCCATATTGAAATGCCATGTGAAATATTGGTGGAGATCTTGAGAAAGTCGAAAGCCGCGGGATGTCCGTAGCATTAACTGGCGTTATTGAGGGGCTGTCACACGAGCAACGACCCACTGGCCTCTTTATTCTTCACATTCAGCAGCCAAACAAGAGTGGACTTACAAATCAAAGCCTACTGGAGCAATAGAAACTCCAGAGAAAAAGAGTAGAGAGAGACAGAAGGGGAGCTCATGGTTTCTGGCTGACTTGAAAGCACTTCACTGGGCTTGTTTTTCTAACTGAAGAGGTTGCTGTGGTATTATCTCCACTCTCCTGATTACCTAGTGACCCCAAAGGGCACAATGCTGACCTGGGATCACACTCCCTCTGGGTGGGTGAGAGGAGGAGTGGGGGGGAAGGGAGGGGAGGGGGGGGGCAGCAAGGAAGCCGTGCAGATGCCAGGGCAATTAAAGGGTCCGGGGGAATGTGACGAATGCGGTCAATCTGTCAAACCACCCCTGGAGTCACAATATTACTTCTAAGATATACTGTTCTTCCCCCAGGGGCCTTGCGGAGATAAGATGGGGCTTTTGACACTCCCTGCACTCCATAAAAAAAAGAAACACCCCACCACACACTTGCACACATTCTCTCCCTCCGTCATCAGAGAGCACTAGTCTTCCTTATGCATATTTGTCATATTAGTTTTAGTTTCTTTCATTCTTTTGTTCTTTCTTTATTTATTTATTACTTTCCTTCCTTCTTTCTCTCCGCCCAAGGGACGCGTAAACACCTCCGAGACTTAGCAGACAGAAGGGGGAATGTTTGGAAGTGAAACTGGAGACTGAGGAGTCTGAAGAAACAGGCAGGCCTAGTGCCATGTTTAAGCCAAGCCTGAGCCAAAGTACTGAGCTGTTCCTCAAATAAAAAGACAGCACAGCCTTTCAAATCACCTCACACATGTGTTCGATACACTCAGTGTGAAACAAAATACATTTATGGAACACATGTCACCTAATTACACTAAAAATAAAAGAATATGCAGAAACGTAAAAGGACGGTCCCAAAAGAACGAACCAATGAAAAACTGTGATTACTCACCGAGCGTGCCGCAGGGTTTGTTCTTGTAGGTGCAGATGTCATACCTGCGAGACAGAAAGAAAGACAGTGCTTGAGGAAATCACATTTGAATGGATATTGCACTGTGACCTGGCTTGGCAACACTAACACACTGCAGTAGATATAATGGGCTGATGGCAGACTACCACTGTTCTGCAACACTGCAAGTTAAAAGAAGAAAAGAAGAGTTGCAGGAATTTGTCTACAGGGAACAAAAGGATCTCCAAAAAGAGATAGTAACACATTCTTCTAAATGGCTGCACACACCCCAGCACTGACATCAAAACTGTGACTGCTTTATATTCTGTTTCCAAATGGATTATGACTCCCCCACCCCCCGCCAACCCCCCCCCCCCCCTTCCCCCCCATCACTACCACTAGTCTCAAAACCCCAGAGATCCCGCTGACAAGTCTCATAGAACAACATGACTGAATTATAACCACAAAATGCAGGCAAATATTCTGTCCCTCACTCAACCATCGGAACCATCCGGAACATATGGTGTGTCTGGACTACATGCTTCAGGCGACTTTTTGCCTTACAAATAGTGCGTGTTTTTTTTTTTTTTTCCTTTTTTTCTGCTGGTCTTGTCATCAGCTGGCGGACATTTTCAACTGCAGAGCACTACCAAAGTATGCCAAATATTTTCTCATTCCCCAAATGGGGTATTTAACACCTCCTACAAAATATCACAGGCAGTGGACACAGTGAGCTCCCCAGACTGGCCAGGGGCAGAAGTCCAGGCATTGTCTGCCATTGTCTCCCGTATGGAGCAAAGACAAAACCACTGATCTGGATCGTGTTAAACTATACGAAGTGCTTTGTGTTTCATATCGAGACGGGGGAATACAAACCAGACCTATGGACGTATTCACTCATAGTGGTACCTATAGAGTCCCAATCTACACTCTGTTTTGGGTCTGATCTGGAGATAGAAATGTAAATGTTTTATGTGGCAGCAGCCAAGATGTAAAGAGCCAAAAAATCAATGAGAGTCATGAAATTTACACTTAAAAATGTCAGCCAAAAACAAAACAAAACAAAAAAATCATTAAATACCTTTCTGTTTTCTTTTATTAAATTTACAACCAGGGCCAAAGACCTTAAAATGGAGCTCAAATGTTAATCTGACACCAAACAGTAATTAATCATGAGAGGTCACACTCATAATACAATGTACTTTGACATTACTGAACATAAATTACTAAATCAATACCTATTTCGGCATATTGTGTGCACAATATTTGTACTGCCAAAGGTCCATACAGTGTTAGAGTGTATTAGTATATTATGCATATAGCAGTATCATAGTATATTTGAGGTAGGAAAGTCAGGACAATGAACAACCGACGAACACTGCACTGCAGCCAGTCTCCAGCCGAAAAGACTAATAAAGAAAACTTAGCTAGTGAGACCAGAGCACATTTTAGGATGATCATGTGGAGGAACACGCCTCCACATAGAGTCCCAAACTCTAAGAGCAAATGTCTCTTCCTCATGTACCCGCAGATGCTGCATAGACCACAGTGACCTCTAATATGAGTTCATCTATGCACCAAAGGCCATCTCCAAATGCAAGCAGCCTAAAGATGTCTAGCAGATTTTGGGTGGATAGAGGATTAAACCACAGCAAAGTATGCAAGCAGTCTTTTTGATTAATGAAGACTAAGAAAAACACACACTCTTTCTACACAAAAGTTAAGTCCTCTTAGGAAGTCCAATAATTATATATGGACTCTTTGGGGATTAATCTAGGTTTGAAATGTGCAAAATGTAAGAGAAGTCACATGAGCTCTAGGTTGCTAAAAGCACGAGTAACATAACTTTATGCCATGAGCACGCCTTCACTATTCTTACATTATGTGTCACTTGGCTTTAAGCCAAAACACTTAAATCTTGACTAAATACATTAGTAATTATTCTAAGCACTTTAAGAATGATATAAGCCAAGGAAATGCCTTTCGACACATGAACACACACAAATAATTACAATTAGTTATGACAGCTATTCACAGGAGACTTGTCATAATGTACTATTTGCCAGGGGGTGCACTTATCAAACTATCCTGTGATGAAAATCCTTTTTGACTTGGTAAGTCCCCTTCAAGAGTATCATTAGTCATCCTAGAAATACACACTCATAAATGTTCACAACCTAAGCGTTGCTAACATAAACTGTCCGAAAATCATAGTGCTGCGGAGGCACGTTGCTCCTAAAGAATGCCACAACGGTCTTACCAGACAAGATAGTTAGTAAGTGTTTCCCAGGCACTGTGTCAGCCGCTTTAAATATATTTCTAATAATTATACTATTTCCAGGCTTAAGTTCCCCCTACTTAAATCTCATGAGCTTAGCTTTAATTACCCAGTATATGCGAACCACTGCAAAATCCATCTTACATGTCTTAAAGTCTAATTAAATTAAGAGCACTTTGAAGTTCAACTGCAAAAACTGGAATAGCTTTTAAACAATAAAGATGAGCTGTTGTTGGGTGCATTGACCGTACAGAAATCCTCGCTGCTAAAGGAGGACATTTTTGCCCACACAGAAGAGGACAGAGGCCAGGCCTACGCTTTAGATTCTCTTGGTTTGAGAGAGAAAACCCGTTCATGAAGGTTTATTAAAATGGTAAGCATTAAAGCTGCTTTTGGTTCTGAATCAGCCTCCTTAAATCCATTTAAAGCAGAGAAGTAGTGTTTGTTTGCCAGACTGGGAACCAGTCTTCCAAAAATTAGGAGCACAACGGCCAGTTGTTTACTACTGAACTTACTTTGGCAGACTTGTGTCTGTTTTGAAGAAGCAAGTAAAAAAAAATCTTTCAGTAGACTGGCGTCAGACACATAACATGGCTCTCAGTATTTAAAAAGCTTTTGGCCATTTGTGTGTGTGTGTGTGTCTGTATGTATGTGCATGTGTGTGTGTGCACGTGCGTGTGTGTATGCGGGTGTGTTTGGGCGTGTTTGTATGTGGAAATACTGAAAAGCCAAAATTACCTGTTAAACAAAATCAACTTTAAACAAATTATGGGAAAGTACACAAAAATGCCTATAACTACAGCACATTGTGGAGAGTCTGAAGTGAACTCTCTCAGTCCTAAAGTAAATGTACTGAAATTCACTAGAGTTTGATTTTAACATTTCACAGCTAGAGCTCAGTCAAGTCACTACCAAAAATATACTGATAAATCAATGAAATAACAAAATACCATTTTACTTTTTGAATGTCATTTTGATATCTTTTTAGTGACATCAAGTTTGACAACTTTTAAAATATGGAAGTTCATTTGTTAGCTATTACTGGTGTTTAATTAATCGCATTTAACGCAAGACCTAAAACTGTGTTTTAACATTGGACATTCTCAGGACGAAAACTCCCATCAAATGAGGCAAGAGGGACCTTCGGAAAGAGTAGTCAGTTTAAAAAAGTATTCTGACCCAAGGGGAAAGCAAACTCACCACAAAAAGGCAAAGTTTACTCTGGTCAATAGAGAGGTTTAGTGCATGTCAATCAAAAAAAAAAAGACAACTTCTACGAGACAAAACAAGTTGTGGGTACATAGTTTAGTTGCTAGGGTTATGCGGCCAAAACAACTAGGCAACAGTGAAGCCAATTCCAGGTGATGACAGTGTTTCGCAACAACATGGTTACCACCCATAAATTGTAGTGTGAGTGGTATGCCTGAAACGGTACATTTTTACATTCTCAGCAGTTTTAAGAGCTGCAGGTAAAGCATGTGTGCTATGATCAGGCACATTTGGAGAAGTTACCCACATACTGAAATGGAATAAAGAGTTAATAAAGAAGTAGTTGAACTGTAGAAACTAAAATGTTAACAAGTAAGCCAGTTAGCCTCGTACTCTGCGTGGCCGAAGGAATATTAACAATTCGGATGACTACGTCACCTTCCCCGTAACCTTGAACGCAAATTGTCAGAGTTTTCATATCATCAGTCAAACTCAACGTTTAAATTTCACTTAAGTCAATGCAAATTTTAAGCACGGATTACAGGAACAGTGGCTCCTATAGCTGGTAATAATTCCTCTTTTTACAAATTTGTGGTAGAATCTGTTGTGAAGTTGTATTACTGGTATAAAAAAAAGAAAGTAAAATCATGGAATGTGGTATCAGCTGCAAGATTATATTCTGTCTGTCACATGAACAATACCTAAACCAACCGCTGATCATGAGAACAATCATTTTTAGTATGTGAAAAAACAATTAGAAGCAATGTCTAAATCGTAGTCATAATCAAAATCTGTAAACCTCACGAAAATGATCAACCACACTAAAATGATCAACCATCTGTACTTGAATTTGCAAAAAAGTAGGAATTTCCTACCTCGTGATAAGAACAGCATTGTCATGATGCGCTATCCCGTTCTCTGGAATACTGTTCCCATCTCCTTGGTGAGAGAGAATGGACCTCTGCCATTTACAGAAGCTGTCTAGAGATTTATCCGCATGATGGTTTATCTCTAGGTTTGGCTGTAAAATATCACATTCAGTCATCACACTCTAACAGCAACATGTTCATTTCAAGTACAAACAAGCGCTTTAGAAACAGAATTACTCTGACATGAAACTATTTCAGCAACTGCATACAGCTTACACACAGTATGCCACTACATGTGTGTTTTGGGACATTTCTCCAAGTTGATATGACAAAAGCTCATATGCATATAAGGGTATATAAGGATACATATATACACATATGCTGATACACATATAAGGAATGACACAGCATTGTGGGTCTTATACCAGTTTCTTACAAATAGAACTTTTAGTTGGCTTCTGTCCTGTGAGGAAATGATGCCTCCCTCAGAAAATATGAATATCCTAGTTCTCCTGTGTGTGTGTGTGTGTGTGTGTGTGTGTGTGAGAGAGAGAGAGAGAGAGAGAGAGAGAGAGAGAGAATGAATGTGTATGTGTGTGTTTCTGTATCTGTGTGTGTGTTTCTGTGTGTGTGTGTAAAAAAACCCTCTGCAAAGTTTTCCTTAGGGACAATGTCTAGGCATATCTATTTGAGTAGCTTTCATCTTTAGTGGTGGTAGCCAGATGGTAGGATGCTTCCCAGTTCCCCATGTCTCATCCAGACCAGTCATGTAAAACACAGTCGTCTACAGAGAAGCATATCCCACAACTTCTTAAAATAGGCTTTGGTCTGCTTTCTTCATACTGTCACAGCCAATGCACTGAGGGCCTCTAAGCAGACATGCACCGTATGTATGAAACAAAACTGGGCTTAAATTGCCAGTGGAAACCCAATTTTGTTCCACAAAAACACGTAATCTAATAACTAATCGGTCCACCTCAACTTAAATCAAACTCAGGACTAGTTATAGTCTGACCAAATATGTAACCTTTATTGGTCTAATGCACACTCACCTGATCCTCTGTCAGGACAATCAGTCTGGTTACAATAATGTTCACAACGTTTCCTAGGCTGGCATCACGGTAAAGTTTGGCAACCTGACCTCCAGAAAAGAAGAAAAGACACAAAGTCAGACAAATGGTGTCTCAATTTCATACAGACACAGAGCAATTTAAAAAAAAAAAACGGACACAATCGCTTCATTTCTCTAGTTTTGTTACAGTGGATTGTATTCACTCATAATGCAAAACAGGATAAATCTTTTCTCATGAACAGAACCTGTACAGAAGTCACATGTCAACCATGGAAATGCACAAGTGCAAAGCCGGATCAAACTTACAATATTCATCACAGACAGGATGTAATGCTCGATGTCCTTACGGCCGTGATAGCCCACCATCATTTTGTCTGCCACCACCAGTGTCTCTACAAAGCGCTCAGAGCTGACAGATCGCCGCTGGCGGTGGGCACTGCCAAAGCTTTCATTGTTTGGCACAGGGGATGGTGATGGCACGGCTGTATTACTTTGCCAACATGGCGTCCTGTTTATTGTGAGGTCTGGGCAGAGTGAATGAAGAGAGACTGTAAGTAAAACAGTGCCAGCCAACCACACACCACAATTCAGAACACTCTACACTTGAATGCAGTTTTATGACAAAATACAGTCCGCCTGAGAACTTGTAATCCCCAGTATGTCTGTTACTTCTGTTACTTTATCCTTTGACTGCTAAACTGTATAACATTTTTGACAAGACTGTAACATTCACAAGAGGGCTTTGTAGCTTTGTTCATGCTGAGGAGAAGATGCAAGTTTGCAATCTACAGACACAAATGTTTTAAATAAAAATATGTATATAGCACTGAGTTGCAGATTAAATTTGCGCACGATTTTAGATACAGTTTGATCACTCAGCATAGCTGACTTTCAGTGAGAATCGTGTACCTCTTTGAACTCAGATTTGTGTATCTGTGACTGTGATGCTATGGGAAAAGCTATTTGATAAAACTAGTTCAGGCATGTTGGCTTCCCCGTGATAAGAGCCTTTGCAGTGACCTCTAGAACTGTAGCCCAAATACCTTAACATTCATGAGGCAGAGATTTCTAATATGGTGTCTTTTTTCAGTCGCACTGATGCGAAAAATGAGAACAGCAGAATAGATATTAAAAATATTGTAAATCTGAGTTCAGTCCACATAAGCAGTAATACAGGCACCAGAACTTTTTTTTTCTATCTGCTGGTGCTTCCATTTCAATTGTGTCAGACTTAAGAGGTGCATGGGCTAATCTGTGGTCATATCCACCACAACCTGAGCCAGAAACCAATTTTTCCTCGTCTGCTATCTATAGCTGTTCCTTACGTCAGTCGCAAACAAACCAGATGGAGGTTCACCAACCTGAAACACCACAGCTGAACTCCTCACTGTGCGCTTGTGGCGAGGGAATGGAAGACTTTTTATAAATAACATGTGGCTGTCCTTCTTCAAGGTTTAAATCACTGGAATTTTTGGAGGATATATTCTTTAATGGCTCAATTAAATAATGTTCTTCCTCTGTTGTAATAACACCATGCTTTTTGAGAAACAAGAACATTGGAAAGACAGGTTATTAGATCAAGCATACAAAACAGAACATATGATCCTCATTCACTGTTTATGGGCATAGCATTTAAAATGTCACAAGTATGTAAAATTAAAAAAAATGTGAATCAAAGTCAATAAACAAATTACACAATTACAGCTATCGCACTGGGAACAGCCCACTTTTTGCAAACCTGGTAGATCACATGCCAAAATGCAGATAATGACTACTTAACTGACTGAATTGTGTTGAATTACATATAATTCATATCTTTCTGTGTTGCAGTCAAATGTAAAAACACCCCACAATCTAAATCAATGAGATAAATCATGTTAAACTACCAATTACACAAAGAACAACACCATGATTACTGGGACACAAACCAAAGTACACAACTCTGTGCCCTTGAACACCCCCACTGTAACATAAATTGCAAAAGTAGTTCAGAGTGTGTTTTAAAAAAAAAAAAAACCCACTGGTGTGACCCTCTGAGCTATAAAACCACAATGAAACCAATTAAAAGCTTTTACAAAGGAATTATATAACTGATGCAACAAAAAAACAAATCTGCTAAAACATTTAAAGGAATGTGTTCCATTTCCTATAAAATGGGAGAGACATAGAAGCCCTATGCTATCTCAATTTATGGTTCTCCAAAACAGGGTGCCAATACCTTTGTCTGCAACAACAATAATAAATAGCTCACAGTGCTCTCTCTCTCTCTCTCTATGGCTGCTTTCAGTGGTCAGGGAGAGAGGGGAAAACCTCATAGTTGACAAGGAAATGCTGGCCAGAGCATTTTTAGATTTTATGTCTAATCACAGTATTGTGCAGACAAGTTTTATTCTGCATTAGTCACACAAAATAGTTTTCGTTAACTGAACCTGTTTCATCAGACGCTATCAACCATATAAATATTGTGGTTGAAAATCTTTGGAGCGTGAATCTTACGAAAACAGCAATTTTATTTCAGCTAAATCATAACTGTGATGTGAAGCCCCCTGTCTCCCGTGAGAAGGATAAAAGCTACTGTAGCCAACAACATATGAAGTGAAAAGGTACTGTTTTCAAAGGGTAGGAAATGACACTTTGCTTTGTAGTACAACAGCTGTAGAATCATCCATATTTACTTGTTCTTCTGTCGTGCATCCCAATATAAGACACTGTCATGTGACACTCAAAATGAGAGACTGCACACACACACAAGCTAACTTAATTCTGCTAGGGCTGAGACAATAGCTTTTAACACTGGGTCCACATGGTCTGTTCATCAATTGACTCTGAGACGTACTATTACATACTATCTTGTCATTTTTGTAGTTTGTCATTTTGTAGTCTCTGTCCAAGTGAAAAGTCTAAGCAAAGTCATGTTATTTGACTGTGTTGTACAGTGTGTACCATGGTAGAAAGCTCTTGTAGTGAGGAATCATATGAGCAACTGCAGCTCTCATGCAAGTGCAGACACAGTGGTTGCAGGAAATGCCTCGGGGTCAGCAGAGCCACTGAAAATTCCCATAGATTTATGTGAATGCACTTCTGATACAAGGCTCGAATCCAATATTTAGCCCTGTTCTCCAACGTACACACCTAGTAACGGATATAAAGATCCAGGACCAGCTCCATCGTGAACCTCCCATCTATAGCTCCTCATTATAAGAGATATGTGGACAACACCAAGCTCAGTTTTCTCACACCTGTTTTTTACATCAAAGGTGTGAAAATGCTTTAGAGTTCACGGTTTATGGATTCATCGGACTATACGCTCAATCTTTGTCATACCATCTCATCCAACAAAGAGACAGACCTATATCCTATATTGTTCTCATCATAATGTATATTTTAAAGCCATCATGATTAAATCTCTACCGTTACATCCATGTAGGCTGATGGCCAGTGCAACTGCATACCTGTGAACTATCCCAGCACTTTATCCATAGATAAATCCAATGCTGAAGACCATTCAGTCACTATGAACTGGAGAGCAGAGAGCAGGAACCAGGTCCTACATGGTATAACACCTTGGCCAATATTTAGCTGATACTCAGCAGTCACTTTAAGACAAAGGAGAGCCAGCCTTGCACATAGTGAGTGAGGGCTGGCATCAAGCTCCTACAGGGGACATGTAAAAAAGAAAGTCTGGGCCCTCTACATTATTTATCTGCACCTCATGTCATTGATAATGCTCCCCAGTGTCTTTTGCAATGAGTTTCTTAAGTAGTTTTATTCTGAGGACTCACTGTTAACCATACTTATGGAAGGTGACAAAATATTCATGATCTGCTTCATCCCAGTAGGAAGGGGTTTCGAGGAAAAGAACAATTCAAACGTAAGCGAGATTTACTAGCTCTCGTGGTCTGGGACGGTACTATTTTTTCCATCTGGACAATAACACGAATAGTGCAATGCTGACTGACTACACAGCTGTGAATGGTAGTTCTAGCTGGAGTAATCCTGACAAAGAATGGTATCTAAAAGCACATTTCAATTAGCCTTTCAAGTCTCAAACACTTTTACTGCACATATTTTAACTACATACCTATGCAAGCCACAAAGACAAGTACACACCTTACATGTTGTTGGCCAGCAGTGCTTATATGTTACATTAGTTCAAAACTGAATCAGTTATTTAACTGTGCTGGGACATGGCTTATCTTTTAAGGTAGACCGGAACAGAGTAATGTAATAGAATAACATAAATCTTGTTGATGTCTTATCTTTGAATATCTCATGCTTCCTTAACACCTGACATAACCTTTATCTGCCTAGAGACAACTTGACTTGCAAGCATCCATGACAACTTGTGTACTCACCAAACCTTTGCAATTGCTCAATGCCACTTTAGTAGTGCTGTATTGATCCAGTACATATCCAACATAATGGCAATTGTCCACCATGGAATGCCGCCATTCCTGTCCATCTTTCCCCCAATACTCTACTGTGAAATGTTTTGACACCAGGTGGGGGTTGAGAGTCAGATTTAGATGAAAGTGCTTGCCGTATGCAGAGAGTCTGTAAAAGAGCCTGGTCTCTGTGGGGTCGGGTCCTGCCTGGTCCAGTCCCCTCTTCCGCCGACCGGGCCGGTGCTGTTTCACAGTGTAACTAATGAACTCGCCCTTCTCATTCACCCTCACTGGGAAAGTCAGCTGGTAATGCTCCAGACTGGACAGGAACTCCTCTTTTTTCAGGAGAGACAAGAGAAAACAGAGATGGGCAGGAGTATGAGTATTGTAGAGGAGAGAGGAAGAGACATAAAATATCAGTCGGTTTGTACTTGTTACTTTGTACTGGTTAAACTAGATTATCATTGGTGCTCCCACTAGAAACTGAAGATGTACCACCAAAGCAAACTGTAGTGAGCAACATTTGCCTACTAACCATTACATACCAGTCTCATGGATTAAAAAAAGCTCTGAATTTTATCTTACCTTGAGAATTATGTGAAAGTCTACCAAAACTCTGAAATTCAGCAGCGACCATGACCAGGCTCAATATCCAAGTCAGCGTCTTCCACAAAATTTCCATAATTTAGAGAAGATCTGACATGGGGTGGGGGAGGGGTTGGGGGTGCTACAAGTGGATTAAAATAATGTGATCAATCCAGCCTGGCACCATAACATGTCCATGATTTGCATCCTTGATATATTTTAACTTCAGCTGACAATTCATCCAGGGCTCAGAACTCTTCTGAAAGTAAGCACCTCCAGATTTTAATTGCATTTGCCTCGGAATGTAACCCAGCCATGAGAGATGCAAGAATCCATTGATCAGTTACTTCAAGTAAATCCAAAGCAGCAAATTCATATTGGGAACTTGTCTTGAACTATCCATTTGTCTGCCTGGAAATAAATAATTATGTTTTAAATCAATACTTTTTTTAACAGTGCAAGCACAACTGAAGCATATTCATAACAGCATTCTCCACTATGAAATTTTCGGTGTTGCACTGTTATCAGGATTTACAAAGAATTTACAGCAGATGACTTTTACAATGATTCATTGCCAGTTAAAACACTCAGCAGGAGATCAACTTCAGCTGTGACTTACCGTTCACTACAGCATCTGGAATGGACAGGTTATGATATTTCATCAGAAGATCAGACAATTGCAGACTCTTCATTCTCACTACATTTTTAGATCTGAATGTGAGTCGTGATGTAACGAGTCTCTGTTGTGTTCAACTTCTGACAGCGAATTGATTCTATTACTATTTGGCCAATCGTGAATTCTTCACACCAGGTATTTTTATGGCCATTGAATTACAATGCGATGACCGTTTGCTCTCTCGAGGTTTTACTGAGGTTTTGTTAGCCAAAATCTCCCAACCTGAGTGCAGCGATTACTGACTGAAACGGTATGTACATCGCTGCCTATGCATTGTTTAATAATTCAGCATCAGAACTCACCGGAGACGCAGTTCGTGCATCCTTCAAGAACTTATGCCGTCTAACAGTGGGTCCAGTTTCTAAAGGCAAGAAGATTGCTCACTATCCTCGATGCTTGCTTTTAGTTCATGTGAAGGAATCGGTTTTGTTCTTAATGTCGCGTGAAAAGGTGAAAAAGCCCTTAACATACTAAACTGACCAACCGGGAGAACATTCGATAAGGTTTGGTTAAGTAACTTTAAATGAACTTCTTGCTGGCCAAGGCCAGACAGCACCGCTAAATCTACTTGTCTAGAACGTGTCTGACCCAGACAGTTGGCGGTTGGCCCGAGATCATTACACCGGCCGGTAAAATACAAACAAGTTCCTCCCTGAAGTGAAGACTCAAGGAAGGGCCATGAGAGTTGGAACACTGTCCCGAAGTGCTCGCGCTCTTGGCAGCTTCCCATTTCAGAACTAGACCCAAAGAGCGACTAACACAATCTGACTGAGTATTACATTATTTACGGGATAAATGTAATTTCAGCAAATCCGCGACATTGACCACTGTTATTACACGTTACTATTTTAGACTGTTATCTTGATTATAATGATCATACCCGGCGATTGAGTTTGACTGATGAGCTCTCCTAGCCTGTTCTGGAGGTGTTTCTTAAGACTGAATTTATAACACGGTTCGCATGAATTTAATGTTAAACTTAAATGTCTGACCATTAAAAGTACTCAAGGCAGACAAAACATTAGATAATATCAGAGGGATACACCGATATTTCAGTAAAACTCAGTTAAGGAGCGTAATTCTCCATATCTAAAAAGTGTTTAACTAACAGCCGTTTTAACTTCGAAACACTTTATGAAATATATGCAAACAGTGTGATAGGTGCACTTGGTCAACTTACTGTGATGCATTTTGCTTATACATTCCATGTAAACTGTACAAGACTAAAAGCCCCGTAGGGTCTGCACGGGAAATGTGTCCTATCGTTCTCTGATACTGCAGTAATGGATAGTTACCGTCTTCATCCTCATTGTCAGTATCTGTGCTCACTGTAGAACACAGACAATAGTATTCGTCTCAATTGAAGTCCCGTGTTCAGTTCAATTCTCTCTTCACCACTCTTCATTCGGTTTAAGCCATTATCTGACTTTAATGCCAACATCTGAAGTTGCTGTCCGACGAGAGGGAAAAACACAGAAAGAGCGCTTCAGAGACTGACTTGGCGAAAATCAACTCCAATGAATTGTTTAAAAAAGAAAAAGAAAAAAGTGTTTAATTTGCGAGTGTATTTCGGGTAACGTGTATAAGTCACTAGCCCGTTTGAGCATCTGTATGTCTGTTTATACAGTTAATACACGTTGGCTCCTGTAATTCAGCAAAAATAACAATAATGCACACCGGTGCAGTGTGTGATAGCAGATAGCAGAGTTGAGCAGAAGTTGCCCCCTTTAATAGAGCAACCGGCCTGCAGCCAAGTTCCGAGCTGTTTAAAATTGCAAGCATTAGACTGGGAGGTTCGAAATGACGTCATTGCAGATGTGCCTAGTAGAACCATAGGCAATGCGCATGTTCCGATATGGCACCACACACAGGAGCGGCAATAATTATGGTCTTGATTGTTATTCCTAAAATTTTAAGGTTTAAACCCGAGAGTTCAAAGTTTTAATGAAGTGCTTATGCACCTTTATTTTGAAGCAGTTGGATCCTATATACTAGTCGTGATACAGACAAAACATAAGCAGGTGTGTAGTGTGATAAATATGTTTCATCAGGGTATTAATACTACAACCAAAACAGAGACATTTGGAATGAAAAGTTGCTGTGCTTTCTTTTCACTCTGATTCTTACGCGTGAGGAGAATAATAAATGATCGGTGGTGCCTTTAATAAGACTTAGCGATTGGTGTTAGCCATGCATGTGGTTTTGGCGACTGAATTAAAACTGGGCTTTTCTATAATAAATCATGATTGTTGTAATTTTTAGTTATTTAAATGCAATTTTCCCATATTATATACCTGTGCTATGTCTGCTCAGCGCTCCGCGAGTTCCACCTTCGTGATATTTTAGGAATTTACATTAACTTACCTCCAAATGACTCACCTAAATTGGAGTGAAATCACATCTTGCATTATATGCCTCTGAGCGCTATTTGAACTGGTGACGAAACTTCAGAGTACCATCCCAGGGAGCCCAATACTCTTGGTGCGTCGGAATTATCAGCTGGTCGCTAGCGACGCACTGTGTCAGGTTTGTGAATCACATCGGAAAACAATTTCTGAGCCGTTGACAAAACACTGTTGTTTTTTCTTCATCCAGTTCAGCATTCGAGATAGCATCCAAGCTCAGTCCTTAGACTGATCAAGAAGTCATTGACTCGTACGGTAAGATATGTTAGTGCTGGGTTACAGTAAAACTGGAAGGTCCTGTGTTTCCTGGAAACCAGACACCAGCTATACACTGTATTCCAACAGACCAATCTTATTGACCATGAGCAGAAAACAAAGTTTGTTTAAACTATCAAGCATCAAATGAATTGATTATATTCATACATTCTAGTGAACTTTTTCCAAATGATTTTTTGTGTCATCTATTAGATGTCTCTGCTGTTCTACACTACATGTATTCAACCATCTCCTGCCAGGAGGTGCGGTCTCCAGCGGAGAAGCTGTGAGGTATGGCAGGGATTAATGGGTCAGGATCTGGCTTTTTAAAATGTATTTATTTATTTATTTATTTGTCCATACTCATTGCAGTCTTTTGTACCTTATTTCACCCCAGTCATCCCTTTTTGAGTTTGCATTAACTCACCATATTCCCAAATAAATATACCTTCTTGTAACCTTATTGGGCGTTTTTTTGTATTTGTTTAATTCCACGCCTACTGTGCACTGTTACAGTGGAGTTGTATTCACTCAAGTTTTGACCTTTTTCTTACATTTACTCTGATTACTGGAACACAAATGTGTACTGCCAATATGCAGTAACATGGATACAATATTATTATGACTGAACGGCTTAGAGTTTCAGATGTATGTGGTAAGATTTCTAATGAAATGTGTGACTTTTCACTTTTCACTGGTACAGTACCAAACTCTCAAAGTTTCCAGGATTTAAACAATTCATTGTATTTATTAAAATCCTTTTATTGTCTTTCCAGATGGCAATGTACCTAGAGGATGAGTAAAAAAGAAATCTAGATAGTCTTCACAAATATTTAAGCTCTCTGGGCACAAATAGAGATTACAGCTTTAGACCAATGGTGTCAGTCTAAAAAAATCAGACTGTGTTGTCAATCAGCGCTCCTTAGGAGATTCACTGCTCTCTCCTTCTATCAACATCTCTCTTCATTTGAGAGACTGAGCAAAGGCAAGAGAAAAAGCTGACAAAACCAGTCCATACACAAGGATTTCTGGAAACCAAAACCACAGCATAAATGAGACAAGAAGGACAGGCCAGTGTCACTTATTTCATGTCACTTTGATCCATTCCAGTAAATTCTGTGTAGTAGCTTATTAGCAGATTTTAATTTACCTGCATTTCTGTTTAGCTCCAGAAGAGGGTGCTAAGGAGCAGGCACACATCCACCCTGAAAGACTCGTTTCGTGCCTCCTTTGCTGTGTCAGACATACTATTTCATACTATCTATTTAAGAATGATTTAAGACAGACATATGTCAAAATGTTTATAGAAGTGCTCATTATTTGGCAGAACGTTTTGTGTGGGTGAAGCTACAGCAGTGTTGAGACATGCTCTTGAGTCTTAAACTTCACTGATCATATTCCAACAGAACCACAGCTCTCAAACATGTCTGCCAAGCATTTCCCTCTCAAGATTTTCCTACTGGTCCCTTTGCTTACAAATAGGGAAACAGGAATGTTTCTCTCTAAACTGCATGTATATCTCAAAAATTGTCGACGGCAATTTCTGCATTTTGAAATCTATTTTTTGCTTTAGATCATTATACGGGTTGCAAATGCAAACTGGTGATCAAAAGTAGTTATTTTTACCTGGTCAGGTTGCATTTTAGTGTACATTATCCATTTTTTAGTAAAACGATATTGTCAGTTTATAGTGGGTTGCTTATGATTAGCATGCCCCTAGAAATTAGGCATCTGGAGCAAATGATCAGTGCCAAATCATTAAAGCAAAGAGAAATAAAGAGAAAAGGTTTTAAAGGTCTAAAAATAACATATCATAAAATTAAAATGATGAAGCACAGTTAGAGTCAAAATTCCTAGGGTTCTCTGAGTTACATTATCTGTAAAACATACGTGGTA
The DNA here is from genome assembly GCF_902362185.1 of Chanos chanos. Classification (NCBI taxonomy): domain Eukaryota; kingdom Metazoa; phylum Chordata; class Actinopteri; order Gonorynchiformes; family Chanidae; genus Chanos; species Chanos chanos. The sequence goes on from NC_044497.1 coordinate 42,459,706, forward strand.
CTGGTAATCCATCAACTCATGCATGAAGAGTCTAAGTTCTCTCCCAGACTGTCGCGCACCTTTTAAATCTGCCTCTGTATGTCGTTCAGATGGTGTCACCTATGCAAGTGAGTACCAGGTGCTGTACTACAGTCTTATAAGCCTTCAATATATATGCAGTTTCATTCTGAGTACACAGAACTGTCAATTATTAGCAGCTTGATACAGAGCCCAGCACATTTACAAATGGCTTCCAACTTGAAAACAATCAAGAATCTTGTTTCAGGACCAATCAGTAGATTAAAACACAAAGAATCTCAATTATAAAGAGTGGTCATTAGGAACTGTTCTATACGTCAAACAGAAGCAAACAAGCAAATGCTCAATACCATTCACTTTCAGATTTATTTAGGTCAGTAGAACACACACTTAAGGGCTGAAACAACATTGAAACATCAAAAGATACTTGTGCTTAAATAAATGAAAAGCAAATGACTGCGATTAATGTTAGTAAGCATCACCTGTTTATGAATGGTCAAATATTGATCTTTTATTATTAAGCATTTGTACTGGTATGCTTGCTCCAGAATTGGTCTGGTTCATTTCAAGGATTCAAAAATGCTCCTGATACGACATTCAATCCCATAGAAGAGAACAGAGTTGAATGTAATGAAAATTCTACAATAATCAAGAACTCCAGTAACGATGAATTGGTAATTTACAGTAGAGCAGCCTAACTCAGAGTGCAAGGCAGCCAGGCTAATAACATTATAAGCCAAAAGTCCAGCACATCAATCTTTTCTTATCCATTTTTCAAAGGAACCAAATAAGCGCTGTGTTTAAGGCTGGGAGTCAAATGTCCAACACTGAGCCACTGTGAGAGATTACCATACACGTTTATTAGGCACCTCATCTTCACACGGTATGAATGTATAAATAATCTCAGAACTTCAAGGGGGCTGCTGTGAATGTTTCACCACCACATTATCCGGACGGCAAACCAAGATGTCATCTGAAAACATCTAAACAAAGCAGTCGAATGGCCAGTCCAAGTGCTCCTCCATAGTGCTTGTGTGATGTTTGACCTACATGTGGTGAGAGGACACAGTGGGTATTGATCAGGAGGTGAGAGTTAGGTTACTGGGTCATCTGGGCCTCCATAGCCTGTGCTGTCCATTCTGGTGCTGCCTGGCTGATCTTCTCCAGCAGGTTGTTGACCTGGAAGCACAGTGACTGGATCTGCTTGTCCCAGGTGGGCAGTGGCTCACGTGCTAATGGGAAAAAAAAAAACATGGAGGAAAGCTTCAACACCGCCTGTACTGTATCATTTTCTCTAAAAATGATAACTGCTCACTCATACCATGACAAAATAAGAATTTCTAGAAGACGGGTACATTAATAGTGTTCTTTCTACTATTCCTTCAATTACCTGCATGATAACTGAACGACCTGCGTGACCATATGGCCGTGACTTACATATTTCAGTACTCTTGGTATTGGAACCGTAATGTAACAGTGATCCGGACTGAAGAAAAGGATCTAGGAGTGTGAGAGTACCGTAAAATAAGCCATCTTAAGCACTTCATTGTATTAGAACAGAACTCACTTTCAAAGTGGACAATGCCATCTATCTGGTCAATGAAGCCATTCATTCGTCCTTCTGTAATCATCTGTGAGGCAATTTTTTCAGCCTGTCTCCACAAAAACACAAAGAAAGAAAGAGTCAGAGATTGTCAAATTTGTTGAATAAAAGAGTAATCGTTTCATTTAAAAATTATTTTGAGATTTTGACAAGGTTGTAATACACAATATTAACCACCTTGCTGCCCGGTGTCATAAAGGGTTGGTAGGCAAGCGTTCAGATACACACCACTATTCCTTAGGAGTTGAACAGCTCACAGTTTATTCTGTGTAATAAACTTTTTCAGGTGGTACAGGGTCTAATAATTGGTGCTCAGTACAGATCTGTTTGAATTTTCTTAACAGATTGCTTCATTGAATTCTAAGCACCACATGAAACCAAAGCACCACAGAATCATTCAAGACATCTCATTCCATGACAGTATCACACATTTACTTTCATATATTTTTACTATCATAAAGTAAAACTTGAGAAATACTCTATTTCTTTTTTTAATTTTATCCCCTTTTTCTCCCAATTTATTCATGTCCAATTCCCTTACGTTTCTAGCTCCTGTCGCTTGCACAACTCTCACACTGACCAGAAAGGCCGCAGACCACCACCTTCTCTCAGTTTCGTGTGGAGTCACCGACCACTTCTTTTTGTCAGACCACGGAAGACATTTCTGAGAAACTGCACGGAGGTTCACGCTATGTTCCCAGATCTGTCAAACTCTAATCTGGTGTCCCTGACCAATCAGTGGGAGTTGCTATTACAGTGACTGGGGAAAAAAAAATCTCCTGTTCATCTGCCTTCCCATCCCTGAACACTGCCAATTGTGTTTACGTGGATGCCAAACCCAGCCAGAGGTATTGCTATGTGGGTATGAACTCTATTTCTACTGGGGACACAATGATGTTGGTATCGGAGGCATTTGAATTTTGAGAAATGGAAATGTCTTGGTCAGCAATACAACTGCAATAACAGGTATCAAACTATGAATTTTTAACTCTCCAGGGTTCAATTCATACAGTTTCACAACTTATCAATTCGAAAGTCTCAAATCGTAATGAAATTTAAACTTAAACAAAGTCACCTGGTCAAAAAGGCTAAAACAGTGAATTTCAACAAAGGAATGTTACCTTCGCTGGTGGAATCTCTAGCAGTGCCCCCAACTCTTCAAAAGTAATGTTGTTGTAAAGCTTGCTGGCTGATAGCAGATTGTGCTCTATGACTGCTCGGTCTAAAATACTGGACCCTGAGGAAAAAGTAACACCTCAATCTTTACTCATAATAAGAAGGACAGATAGACAGATAAAGTTTCCAATACGTCTCATTTTTGCTGCCGAACAAACTTACCATCTGCTGTGGTAGCTTTCTGATGGGGCATGAGCATGGCCGCAAACTCCTGCAGCTGGTTCCCGCGGATAATACGGTCCAGGTACATCTTTTCGAGGATGCCATAGGCAGCCAGCTGCTGACATCGCTCATCTTTGAACAACGTCGCCAACATACGAGAGCGCTGCTGACCTAAAATATCCAACAGTGTGTTTACACTAAGAGCTTCCATAATGAGTCTTCACACCTGCTACAGTTAGCAATGCTGAGACAGACGTATATTTTGTTTTTCATGGCAAGCCAAAACTGGTTAAAAAAAAAAAAAAAAAGTCTAAAATAAAAATAATGATTTATCCTGCAGTAGTGGGAAATTCAGCTCTGAGTCAAGATCTAAAAACTCTTCAATCCAGACGGCGCAGACATGGTGTTGGGAGAACAGAAGCAGCATATCTGAGACTAACCTGCAGAGGCCAGAATGGTGCAATGAAGGGCATGCTTCAGGGCCTCTAGACGCTCACTCTCATGGACAATGGATTTATAGGAGAGCTCATTGTACCGCTGCGCTGCCTCTATGAACTTCCTCCGATAGTCAAGGACTCTTGCATAGCATACCTACAGCAGGACGAAGTGCACACCCAAGGCTTACCAAAACTAACTACATTTCCTCTCAAACAATTCGTTTTTTTTTTTGTCTTTGTTTGTTTGTTTTTTTTAAGAAAAATGCTCATTCCTGAATAACCGAATGATGTCGGTGAACTTAAGGGAGCTTTTGAGTTGATCTCCTCTAATGTACCTTATAATGGATTTGGAGCTGTTCATTGGTGGACTCGTTTTGAAGCAGGGAAGCGCGGTTGATGTACGCCTCAGCCTGAACCGGATCATCATCTTCCAGGTAAAGCCGAGCAATTTTCAGGTATGTGTCCAACTTATAGTCTACATTGTACTGCCTGCCAGGACAGAATGGGACATAGATTATGATATTCAAATAGTTTTTCTCATATGTACACACACCAGACTTATTAGCAAAAAGGTGATGGTCTCAACAACTTCCCATTGCCACAGAACATTGGATCAAACAATGAGGTGCAAAATCTGAGCGATGGAATGGTACTGAAAAGCAATCATGCTGAAATATTGACATATCTGAAAATTTCCCCTTACTTCTGTCCTGTCTCCAAAGGTATACCGACAAGAACCTGTGCAGCATTTCTCCAGTCTTCCTCCTTCTCATAAATTGTAGCTAAATGCTGCCTTATTGATGCCACCTGTGGACAGATTTATTTTAAGCATTTATTACATACACATAACCCAACATTATTTCCAGTATTCCTATTAAACATCATGAGAGCACAGATGAGAAGAGTAAAATAGCAGTAATAACTGTTTCCTATAGCAACAAAACTCAAAACTTCCCCCCTGAAACTACCACAAAACAGAAAAACAGAAGTGGGTGCCATGAACTGTTTGCTACTGAACAGGAAAGGTCAGGTTTGACAGATCTCACTCACCTGCTCTTCAAAAGAGATAACTCTGGGCTGAATCTTCTCGAGGGTGAAGTGGTACACTGCTTTCGCTGTCGCGTCTGGTAGACTCGGGAGGTGCGTGCAGAAATCAGTCAGCAGTTGTCTTGATATGACTAAGCTGACGTTCTCGTTGACCACTGCATTGAGAGAACAGAACAAACTGAGATACTTACAAATGAAAATCAAACATGATAATAGCCTAAATCTACAAAAAACATCCTACAGTGAGACAGAGACTGGCATTGTGGGATGTCTTTGCAAGGTTTTAGACCAATCTTGATCCAAAACAAGAAACTTACTTGCTTCAACAAATGCTTTTAGTGCTTCCAGCTGCTCGGCATCTGTGAACTGAATGGCTTTCTCCAAAATTTGTCGATATCTGCAACGAACAATAGTGGATTGTAGAAATCGCAGATACTGATATTAACATATTAACAATTATATCTACAGCTGACATGAATATAGTAATTATGAGATAAATTAATACTACTGTTTTAATGTAGACGATTTAATGAAATTATAATTTAACAAACATCATTGACTCTGGCACAAGGCAGCTGCCTGCACTTGGATGCAGCTTAACTAGCTTAGTGTTGTTGAGACTTTCGAACCGTCACTGTCATGGTTAACGATGTAATTTCATAAGTACCATTGTGGCCGCAATATAAAGTAAGTGATGGCGACAACATGACAGTATATTTATTTGAAGGCGAAATCAATGCAGTGCCTAAAGCGCAGATATTTTAGCTTGAACGTGAGTTGCTCTCCTTTCGATATTTCTGCCAGTTGGCTAATCTTAATATAGTTCACATCTTGAAGCGTTAGCCAGTTGATTTCCAACAAATGGTTAATTAAGACATAAACAATTTAGTAAATGATGCAAAAGTTGTACTAATTAAACAGTATTGTCCATAAACCTCTGGACAGTCAACTATATTTTAGTATTCTGTCTGCTATTAGGCTAGCTACTACAGAAGCTCGTTAGCATGCTAACTAGCATAGTACATAGAGTTTCCTCAAGACCTGACGCTAGCTTACAGATAAGTTAGCATACCGGCATAGCAAACCTCCGCCTCACTGTGTCTCCCAAAATACTGCTTCACAAATAGTATTGATAGCCAGTAGCAATATATTTACGATTAGGAGGTAAAGCGGGTTAGTAATATACTTACTTTCCCGCAAGATCTTTGTGGGATCCACTTGAATTCATTAGCTGAGCAAGCTCCTGTCTCACTCCCGACGCCATTTTGCACTACACAGGCAATTAGCTGTGGTAAACGTCAACAAAGTAACCCAATGATCAGTCCTCCGAAGCTGCTATTGGTCATGATCAGACAGAGTGCATCTCTTCCCATGACTAGTGCACAGTTCTGATAATGCTAAGCTCACTTGTTAATTGCTAGTGTATGTAATTGTATGCCGTCTGTATTGCTCATTTACATATATATTTTAGAGCAGTGATATCACCATCTAACCAGAAACATTGTGACAGCTCTAACGGCCATGTCAAGCTCTGGCAGTTTCTTGACCACCAAAACACTCGTTCGATGATTTCTAGCAAAATGTGAGTCATGTCTGAGTATTTCGAAAACAACAGAACACATATGTTTTAAGATATTATCCTAATAAAATCGCCTATCATTTTGATCAGTTCATCAGCTGTGATTGGACCGGAATGAAAAACTGAAGACTCTTTTCAGTGTACGCAAGTATTGTAAATAATAGGTAACATCATTGGGCAAACACTAACATTGCATGGGAGACGAAAATATAAATATATGAGAAACTCTATGAATATATGCAGGGTTCGAATCTTGTCAGAAATTTCACATAAGATGCTTGAATGACATTGGAATTTTATTCTTTTTGTTTTTATGTTATTTGGATGAACCAGGGTATGTCTTTTGTTTTGATGATTCTGTAGTGTTGAAGGGGGGCAATATGCAATCAATATTTCTTTAGATTACTGGAAGGCTGTAAAGACTTTTGTTCCTAGTTTAAGAGCTTTATTTGATGCACACTTAAGTAATTTCCCTTAGCCGAACTATACTCCTGTCATTTCTGTCCGTGCTATCAGCATTTTGAATAAGAAATGAAATATTTACTTCACTGAAGTGTTTAACTCCAATACATAATAGAACTTCTAGGGGATGGCCTATTAGGAGAGTTTTATACACGCATTTGTCAATGAGTAAAATCAGACAAATCCACATGAAGAGTCATCACAGTAACTATCCATGCAACAGGTTGTTGAGCAGATTCTTTGACAATGTATCTCCTCTATGCTAATTCTGTGAAAGGAGGACGAGTCCAGTCTCCTCATATTTTGCAGTTGTCCGCACTCAAATATTTTTGGACGCTGTTTGCTGCATTGCTGTTTTGTTATTTGTATGTTTTAATTAGTTATTACATATTTATGACAGCATTATTTTTTGTTTTAGAAACTCAAACAAATAAATGATCTTGATACTGCCTTAAAGTTGCTTTGTCTTTTGGGAAATTTTCATATTTATAAAGTGAGAGTGATAAACCTAATTTCCGAGTGGTTTGTTCAGATATAATATGTGAATGCCTCTGAACAGTAAAGCGTTTAAAACGTGTACTTTACTAAAGACTATTATAGATAGTCTTTCCTCTGACATATTGACAATCTATTTGTGTATGTCCGTGTGTCCCTAATCCCTAATGTTAGCTTTTTTCTTATTACTGTATATGCCACTTTGTTAATATCAAAGTAATAATAAAGCAAAAATCACAGAAGAAGTTGCGCGATGACGTCACGTATGGCTTCCTAGGAGGGCGTGGTGATATTATGGGATGTTAGAGGTGAAATGGCGCTCGGCGCGTTATTTTAAACAATCGTCTTCGTTAGAGTGAGTGTATGATAGAGGGGATGCAGCACCGACTTGGACTTGTTCAGCATTCTTTGTGCCAAGAAGTTTGAAGCTCCTAAACAGCCATTCTGAAGGCGATTTCGGCAAACCATCAAACATTTTGGCAGTCGTCTGCGTCAGGTATCATTCAGTCGAGGCAATATGATATTAGCGTGCTAGCCAAATAGCTAACAGCTCTGCATACAGCAGTTAGCTAGTCATTAAGGCTATGCTAACAGCTGATATCGGCTAGTATCGTTGTAGCAGACTCCTCAGACTCGAGCGGCACACAGTAGTATTATTATTCAGGCCTGTAAGTAATACATTTGCAGTTAATCTCAACGTGCATTTATTATTGACGTTAATTGCATTGCTCCGTTTGGATGTCTAACACAGGTAGTTATGTTGTCATGAAAATCTCACTCGCCAAGAATGTCACCGTCGTTGTACCCTCTGGAAATTTAGGTGGCGATGTTGTGGTAACTAGCACTCAGCTAACTAGCTAGCACAGCTACCGGTGGCCTTTATCACTAGTGACATTTGACAGGAGCCTATTGATTTTATAACTCGGGATCTTTCAAAACATTCGATATAGCTTCGCATCTTAACAAGATGGTGTTTCATTTGCAAGCTTTTGTTCGGGGAGTCGCTGGATTCTTTAAGTGTTAAAGGTTAATGTTGTTCAGTTTAACATAACTATTACTGTTGGTTGTTAACAGTAATGTTTGGTCTAAGTGTCAGAATTTCGATCCAGGTAAAAACCACTCAAAGGTCAGTCGCTTGCTTTGTGTAAAAACCAAATTCCAATTATTTCCCTAACTTAGAGGTTAGCCTTGTCACGTTCAAATACCTTGGCCACGTATTTCTTGTTACACAGATGTTTATTGTTTTATTATGATTGTTTATCTTTTTCGGGCTTGTTGTTTCATGTAATCAAACCCGTACCCAGATCTAGACATCCATAAGCAATGATTTTCGTGCTAGTGACTCGAAGGTTAACAAAGTAATGAGGAAACTAAGTTCAGTTCAGATTATTGTAACTAAAGTTAAATCTATTTGTTGGCCTCACACGGACTGTAATGTTGGTGGTAAATTTTAATATAAGACGCTTGCCTTATATACCTATTCACAGACTACGCTTAAGTTCCTCTGGCGTTCCTATTGCAAGATCTGAAACCAGTTTATAATATCACAAGCCAGCGAGACAATCCAGTCACAAAATTTACCCTAACTACTATAGCTCAATTTGTGTATACAAATGTAGTGCTTGTATTTGTGCTCCTCCCTAGTGCATATTGCGAGAAAAACAACTGATGCCTTCAGCTTTTTCCTGCTCCTCTTGTCTCATCTCAGACTGAACTGATGACGAGTTGAAAATGGCGGATCTTTCGAAATCCAACCCCGGCCTGAAATAGAAACGGAGCCAGCTGGTCACTCTTGCAGTACTATACAACTGTCGTGACTGATCGATGATTAGTTTAATAGGAACTTCTTAGCGGGACAAACGAACGTCTCACTTTTGCAGTGGTTCATATCATTAATCGGATGAATTAAAATCAACACATCTTTCTAAATTGGGCAACTATCAAGCTGTCTTACTTGGCATAGCACACTGTTGAGGTAGGACAAAGATTGTTATTTTCTGGGATGATCAAAGAGGCCTAGGTTAACTTGCACACCTATCTTCATCCCTAACAATGCATTGTGGTCGTTTATGCATGAGAAAAACTAGTTTTTAAATGTTTGGTTTATATTCTCTTTACGTCTCTGAAAAGCAAATCGGGACAAGTTGTATCATTGTTTTTGTTAGCTAGCTTGCGCAAATGCCGCTTCACGAACTATAGCTTTGCTAACAAGCGTTAGCTTTGGCAGCTTACAACTGCTTTCGATTACATTAACGTCGCAGTTAGCTGCTTTGTTATGTAGCCATTTAGCAAATGAGCAATCTCAGAGCGATTTTTAAATTAGTGCATCCCGAGCTGTCAGCCAGAGCCTATTGACATTTCAACAGCGCGCCACAACTTTCTTTTTTCTAATTGTTCGCTAATAGCTATACACAGCATTGGAGCTCAAATGAGCCAGTCACTGTAATCTTTAACTTTACGTCATATGTGGTTTGTTAATGCGAAACAAGCATTTCTGTATTCCTTAAAAACAATTTTGTTTCGATCCTTTGGTTCACTTTTACACGGCCGCACATGTTGTTGACTTGGTTCAGTAAATGGCTCCATGCACACCTGCCCTGCTCCCACATTTGGACATGAGCATATAGTTTATTATTTCAGGGGACGAAGAAACTTTTTAAGGTCACTTAATGTGTACAATCTTTACATCTTTACAACATCTCTCTCGCGATGTGCTTCCCAGTTGTCGATTGTATACGCGTAATCAGTCGTGTTTTGAAATGTACCACACTGCTGTGTTTTTTATAATCATCACTATCAGTGGAAAGATTATGGTTTCACTCAGCTTCAGGGATTCTTGTGACTCTGAAAGGTTTAGTAATAGTGGTGTTATTTGCTAGAATCTACTTTATTGACAGTCTTATTAAGTTGATAGTCTTGGTGTTTGAAACTCACATAGAAAATAGATGTGCTCAGATTGTCAGTAAATGTTGTGCTTCATTGAAGGTATTTCTGTCTAAAGCATACTCACATGTCCATTTTATTCTTGTTTGGATGTAAAATAGGAAGTACTGCATTTTGCTTACCTTAAAATTGAACATGATTAATGCATGCAGTTCAGGATATTCAGACAGGTAATATATCATTGTCCTCACTATCAGTGGTGTGCTTCATGTATATGTAGAAGAAATATTTTTGCTTAACTCTTGAAAATGCTAAAAGAAACAGTGAGCACAATGTATTTGTGCTGTTAAGTTCTGTTTTATTTTCTAAATATTTGTTTTCTTATCTGGTAACTTTTTGATTCTGCAAATATATAACTAGGCATTAAGATGAATGCCCTTATAGCTATGTCCCAGACTCTTGCTACCATATGTTCTTTTACTTTACAACCACAGTTTGAGAGTGGCAGTCTGAATGGTGGTGGTATTTATTGAATTGCAATGATTGTAAACCCCAAATTCATCAGATATCTTCATACTCTTCTGAAAAATGAATATCGTCTAGTTTTAGAGTTTGTAACTGTGTTGTGTTTGCTCACAGTTTTTTTTTTTGTCCGTTTGCAGTGACTAGAAAGTGTTTGAAAGGATGGATGTGGTTCCGCCCGAGTTGAACAGCATCCTCCCCGATGAGATCATGGACACGGAGGCCATTGTAATGGAGGAGGACATTCCCACTGAGGATCCTGCTTCGCTTGTCCCAAAGGAGCCTGAACTGACACAGGTGCCCATGGAAACAGACGTCTCAGAGATCGTCAGCCTGTGTCCCACTGTTGCACCCTCACAGAGGACCACGGCCCTGACCACCTCCACCACCACAGACTCCACTCTCTGTAGTATTAGCTCAGGCACCCAACTGCTTCTCACCTCCTCTGGCCTCAAGCCTGCCTCAGCCCCCTCCACCACCAAACCCACCAGCCCTGTAGTGGGGCAGGCTCTGCCTAAGCTCTCCACCCCTTTCACCCTGTCAGCCAACCACCAGATCATCCTCAACAAAGTGACCACCTCTCCAGCCACGGATTCCAAAACGTCAGGCAACCCAGTGCTCAAGCAAGAAGGGCAGAAACTTGTGGTGGCCAGCCTTAGTAAAACAGGGCAGCCCATTGTTTTGGCACTGCCTCGCACTGGCACGAAGCCTGGCACAACGCAAGGTGGGGGAGATGCCAAAACTCAGCCTCAGCAGTTTAAAGTGGTGACCATTGGGGGGAGGACTGACTCAAAGCCTGTAGTGGGCGTCCAGACGGCCAGCACAGCCAGTCAGCTCCTGGGTTCTTCTCAGCACACTACTCTACAGGCCCAGCAGCTCAAAACTGTGCAGGTATTACTGCAGGTTTATCATTTAAGAATCCTTCACAATGGGCTCTCCTACCATTTCTGGGGAGAATTTAATGTTATGAAAGCATTGCGTTTTATTGACGGGCAAAAACTTTTCCCCATCATCAAATCATCTGTGCAAAAAACTGATATCTATCTGTCTGTCTGTCTATACAACTATCTATCTATTCTTCCACATAGAGACTTTTATTCTTCTCTGTCCATTTAGTAGCATTCCATTTGACTGTGCACATGTTGCCATGGTGAGACACAGGCGAGGAATCTTCCTGCTAGCTGTATTTCACCACCAGGGCTGACTTAAAATTTGTGTGCAGCCGTAATTCTTAAGTCAGTCCCTGGGAGCTCTTTGTTGATCTCTGTGTCTGTGCTGGCACACTAGTGGCCTGATCTTCAGCCTGTATTCGTATGTGTTAGTACCAACAGTGGACTGATTGAGATGACTGGGGTGAAAGCCAGTGGTATATGAAATTCTTCATCTGCGATTAATATTCTGTTTCTAATTTAACCATGGTAAAAACAACCCATGTGTCATCCTTTAAACAATATGGATGCCTAAAGGCCTTTCTCTAAAACTCTCTGTCTCTTTCTAAAACTTTTTTTTTTTTTTTTAAACTCAGTTTTGAACCGTTGCCTCAGTAAAAGGGTCATTTTCTTGCCCTGTATGACTTTTTATTTGCTCTTTGGGAACTGTGACGTGGCTTGATATAATACGTTTGTATTTAACTGTTGTTTTTTCTAACAGATCCCAAAGAAAACACCAGTGTCTGCCGCTGGCCCACTGATAACTCAGTTTATTATCACAAAGGCCCTAAACAACAAAGGGCTGTCAAGTCAGACGTCAGTGTCTCCTGTGGTGCCAGGTAATTCTCTCTGCCATTGGCACACAGAAATGATCGATTCATAGGCTCAGAACTCTAACGCAGGAATTTAAGAAGTAGGTTTACCATAGGGTCTATGTATTTGCTTACAGATCATTGTAAATGGACAGAACATTGTAATACCAGGGGACCACCTTACAGTGAAGCATGTCTGCAGGAGGCCTAGATTACGTTTAGCACTTTATAGGTAAACCTCCCAGTAGTGTGTACTATTCGTCAAAGTGGTCTTGATTATGTGCCACAGGAAGGGTTCTGACCCAGAGTACACCAGGCACGCCCCCACGGACCATCACCATTGGAGAGACACTCACCTCCACCCCTCAGACCAGCAGCAGCAAAGTGGCCATCTCACCCCTCAAGTCTCCCAGCAAGGTCAGCCCTTTTACATTCACTTGTCTTACAAAAGACACCAAGTTTGTGAGATGCTTAGCAGAGTTAAAATCTGAAAAATGTCCCAGGTTTTCTATTTTGACCAAAATCGCTTCAGTTGTGTCATGCATGCTGTCATCAAAATAAAGATCCAAACTAGTTTGTACAAAGCAGATATAAGATCTTAAGAAGCAGACTGAGGTATAACCAGCCAGTACATGGTGCTCAATACTTCTTTGACAAGCAACAAGTGACACCATCAGTAGAGGTAGAGCTATAGCTTAAACAATAATGATGAAACTTCCCTGACAATTTTCATGCATGAATGTCTCTATATAGTCATGATGTTGTTCAAACAAAAGACTTAAGAATTATGGCTTGATCTTCTTAAATTAAAACTTTGTCAGAAATGACCATAATGGTGGTTCTCCAGAATTTTTATGTGTATGAATGCTCCAAACAAACAGACCGCTCTTAGGAGACCGTCCCAGACCATCCGGGGAAGTGGTTTGGGTTTGGGGCAATTTAAATTTGTGGTGTGGTTCTCTGTGTATACACATGGTGAACATGCTCTCCCAATTTGCCTGTTTCGGAAACGCTTTCGGCATAACCTTGTTAGAACAGTTATATGCCAAATGGTCTTAAGTTCTAATGAAAGACGATATTCCAAATGGAAAGTGAACTGAAATTTCATCAAAACAGAAGGGCTCCAAGAATTGGTCGTCTTCTCTCAGGCAGAGAAAAGCAAGAAAAGTTCTTTTACTACTTTTCGCTTTTTTTGAGTGGGGGAAAAAGGCTGGTCTGGCTTTAATTTTGTTGAAGCAGATTATTCATGAAAACACCCTGTGTGTGTCTCTTCCACCCACGTGCAGCTGACAGTGGTGTCAGTGGCCTCTCCATCTCCTGGCTCTCCTCAGAAGTCTGTCACTCTGCCTCTCAATGTGGCTCTGGGTCCACAGATTCTCACAGTTCAGCAGCCCGCCACCACCTCACCAGCTAAAGCAGGAACCAGTCAGTCAACCACACAGGTACTGTTCTCTCTCTCTCAGTTAATCTAACCTGCTAGGCACATTTGCGTGTGGTCCACCAGTCAGGTTTTTGATGTTTTGAAATCTCTCTACAGACAGTTAAACCAGTGCAGACAATGACTGTGGGTGGAGTGGGCACCCCTCAGTTCAAGACCATTTTCCCTTTGGCCACGCCACCCAACGTACAGCAGATACAAGTGCCAGGGAGCCGCTTCCATTATGTGCGTCTTGTGACCGCCACAACTGGCAGCAACACGGCGCAGACCGGCAGCCCCAGCACCAACACTGCTTCCATCCAGACGGGTCAGAACTGCACCGTTATTTAAAAAGAGAGAAAAACCCCGGGTCAATGAGTGAATCATACTGAGAATGCCTGGAGGATTTTTGACTAGCTGCTTGGTTGCTCCAAACTAAGAAGAGCTCATTTCTATGCCACATTTCATACAAGTAATTATTGAAAGTTACTCTGGGTAACAGGTGGCTAAATAAATAAATGTATATTGACATCTATGATCTGGTTGTTCAGTACAGTTGATATCTGTCTATTAAGTACACTTGTGAAGTGTTGGAAAATTTGCATTACCATAATAGAATGTATGGCAATGCAAACTGTCTTTGTGACTTCACAAATCTATTAAATGTATTGACGTGGAGATGGCGATGTGACTGTTACAGCCAAACCAGTGGTGGTGAACCCAGGCGCAGTGAGGATGTCTGTTCCCATTGTCCCAGCACAGACCATAAAGCAGGTAAAGCTCATTTACTCCCCTGTCAACCATAACAATCTGGGATGAATTTACTCATTTACAGTAATGGCAGCTCATTTTCTTGTGCAGAAAAGCAATACACACACACAAAAACAAGCAATGTCCTGTTTGGGGATGATCTACAAAGGATGAAGTTGATGACAGCGATAAACAATTCTATTTAAATAATTGATATGCCTTTTAAATGATGTTTTTGTGTGTGATACTTTGACTTCAGTCATGGCAAGCGTTTGAAGGAGCCACAGACCATGACAAGAATGGTTGAATGGAGCTGCTGGGAGTGTTTACATTACTAGAAAGGGAAATTCCTACCGCAAGTGTTCCTGCCTCGTAATTTGTCTTTCAAATTTAATAATGACCAGATCTAATATCTGATTTTATTGCTAGAGTAGTGCTTAAGATTACATCACAAGGGCACGACGTGACTGCAGTAAAACAACGGAACTGATGAGATGTTGCTATTCTGAACTGCTGTCCTTGTCATTGTAATTAGTTCAAATGATAGGGGACATGTCCTTGTAATATTCAATTCAGAAACATAGACTTAGTCTTGGCTTAGACCAGGGGTGTCAAAATCCGTTCCTGGAGGGCCAGGGTCCTGCCGGTTTTTGTTTTCAACTCTGAGTTACCTGTTGATTTTAACCTTGAAAACAGGTATGCACGCTCTTCAGCCAGTCAGAGACTGTATTTAGTTAGTCGAGAAGAAAAACAGCAGGACCATGGCCCTCAAGGACTGGATTTTGATGCCCTTGGCTTAGACTCTCCAGAAAAATAAAATGATTAATTGACTCTGAGCTGTTCTTAGGTGCTGTGTCGGCCTGATATGATATGATATGACATTCATACTAATACCGGACTTGGTGTGGCTTCTATGAGACATCGTGTTCTTTCAGACGAAGGTTGATTCGCTTAGAGCTGAAGCAAATTTGAAAGCCAAAAGCCAGCAGACAACACTTGGCCAATTCTGTAATGAAAAGTGCTGCTAAACTACTTCCAGCAGAGTGAAGTAAAAGTAATTTGCACAAGACTGGGCTGTGTTTGTGTTGGCCATGACTGTTTGTGACCATATTAAACTGGCTGAACTGCTGCTTTCCATAGGTGGTGCCAAAACCTCTGACCTCCACGGCTCAGGTGGTGACCAGTCAGACCCAGCAGCGCCTCATCATGCCCGCAACCCCCCTGCCTCAGATTCAACCCAACCTCACCAACCTGCCCCCTGGCACTGTGCTGGCACCCGCACCTGGCACAGGGAACGTGGGCTATGCTGTTCTGCCCGCCCAGTATGTGACACAGGTCAGGCTCTGCCGATGGGAGGTTTGGTTTTCGTGGCTCTGAGTAACGTACCATAACGAGGTTGAGGATATATTTACCTTGCCTTGCTATAAATGACACACTGATATAACGTGTTTCCTCAGCTCCCACAGTCAGCGTTTGTGACTTTGGCCAGTAGTTCCAGTTTTTCAACACCCACTACTGTACAGACACAAGCTAAACTTCCACTCAATGGGTAAGAGCTCTTTGGGTGTGCATTGGGTGTACAGCCATAGCACACTGTGTGTTGTTTGTATAAAGCATTTATATTTAAAAAAACAATTATCTTTATTTTTGGAAATCTCAGTAACCTCAAAAGAGAGCAGTTATCCCATTGTAACAGGATCTAAATGCTGTGTATTTAACATAGTTTTACTTTTGGCCATATTGCTTCATGTAACTCAGCACATTAGCAGGTGGACCTGCTTACCTTGTTGTTGTTTTTTTTTTAAACTTAATGTGTTTTCTTTGACAGTTTATCAGCATCAGATACAACTTCAAGACCAAGGAAGCCTTGCAACTGCACAAAGTCACAGTGCTTGAAACTGTAAGTAAACTCTGACCGCACTCATTTTATCTGTAGGATCATGACCATAAAATACTATCCCATGTTATGCCCATGTTATCTCAGCACACCTGCATGTTACATTAGTCACCAGATAGACTTAGACACTTGACTAGGTTGTCATGTGATCTCTCACAGGTACTGTGACTGTTTTGCCAATGGGGAGTTTTGTAACAACTGTAACTGCATAAACTGCTTCAATAACCTCGACCATGAGAGTGAACGACTTAAAGCCATTAAGGTAAAGAGTTTTGGAAAAGGAAAAACTTTGATTTGACTCTTTGTTGTCGCACCTGCCTCATTCGTGTTGTTTTGAAGCATTTCATTAGAACAGTGCTGTGTTTTTGATGAGCGGCAGCATGCGTTTTGACACAGCAGAATCATTGCCAACTCTTCACCTTAAGTTAAGCCCCACACACAAATTGCAGCTTAATTTCAAAGATGTTTCTGTTGTGATGTTTTGGATATAAATTTCATAATTGTGAAAATCATGGAAAATGATTTTTGTCTCCCTCAGGCATGCTTGGACAGAAACCCTGTGGCTTTCAAGCCGAAGATTGGGAAGGGTAAAGAGGGCGAGTCAGACAGGAGACACAGCAAAGGCTGCAACTGCAAAAAGTCTGGTTGTCTGAAGAACTACTGCGAGTGCTATGAGGTGAGACCTCTCATGGACCTTACAGAGGTCCTGTCTATCTGAAGAGTAGTCCAGTCTCACAGTGAAGAGTGCGGTTCAGAGTTACTGAACAGAGAAATCACACAGGAGAGAGATATAGAGATCTCTCTGACAGCAGACAGTTTGAGTGATGGCAAGGATAAATCACTCGTATGTGAGAAGCGGCTGGGTAAACTGGATAAGGTAACTGAACTGAGCTTTAGACCAGTTTCTTAAAATCAGCGCAGCACATATTAACAGTAAACAAGTCCTTGAACCAGGTCGTGGATCAAAGTTCTTACCCTCTACCTACACAATACTGAGGACAACCTAAACAAGTCACTTTCTCACTGGTTAGTCTGCCTTGGTTTGGGTGTGTCAGGAAGCGAAATGATCGATAGAATTCAAGCCAACATTACTAGACTCTGAGACGTGTTGCTTTTACAAGTGGTTTCCACTGTGACTTTTATTGATTGTGATCAGAAACTACTTGTTTTTTGTTTTTTTCCCCCTTCTGATTTCAATAGGCCAAGATCATGTGTTCTTCAATCTGTAAGTGTGTGGGTTGTAAGAACTTTGAGGAGAGTCCGGAGAGGAAGACTCTCATGCACTTGGCAGATGCCGCCGAGGTGCGGGTCCAACAGCAGACAGCGGCCAAGACTAAACTCTCCTCTCAGATCTCCGACCTTCTCACCAGAACAACGCCGGCCTTCACCAGCGGAGGGGGAAAGTAAGGCCTATTCTCACTCCCTGTTTCAAACAAAGCCTGTGTTAAATTTAAATTTTCGTTTATGTCATTCAGTCACGCTGTAATTTACTCTTTTAACCACCAAATGAGCGATGCGTTGTCAACAACAACGTGACGAACTTTCCTGGCTGTGTAACCTAAAGGCGACCTCATGACCTCTCTTCCAGGCTGCCGTACACGTTCGTGACTAAAGAGGTGGCGGAGGTCACGTGTGACTGTTTGCTGGAGCAGGCTGAGCAGGCGGAACTGACCAACCAGCCCTACGCCACGGCGGAGAGACTCATCCTGGAGGAGTTTGGACGCTGTCTGATGAGAATCATCAGCTCCGCCGGCAAAGCCAAGACAGACTGCTCCATTAACTGCTAGACCTCAGTCATCTCCGCTAGGCCCAGCCTAGTCCAGCATTACCCACCTCACACCAGACCGAGCGCTCCGTAGACAGAAGACGAGTATGAAACGGACATGAAAAGACACAGAAACCTCTTACTCAGCCTCCCAGGACGAGGAGATTTCTCCGGTGCGCCTCCTGAGAAGTGGCACTCGGAGAGACTGGGGAGAAGACTGCAGTAGGCGTCTGCTACCGGCAGTCCAGATATATATTTTTCTTTTACCTGCTTCATTTCAGGATGGAGCAGAATGCAGGATACATGGGACACAGAGCAGGTGTCTGTTGGATCCTGAGGTCCATGGAAGAAGTGACTGGCCAGGGAAGAGGGTGTCCTGAGAGAAAAAAAAAAAAAACTGCTCAAAGGTGGGCTCAGGTGTAGCTATGGACCACCTAGCTTCATAGCAACCTCTTGAATTGGGATTTTTTTTTTTTGAGGGGTTGGTACTTTTAGGATGAACACGTACACTTTTAAAAAAAGAAAAAAAAGGAAAAAAAAAAAGAACGTTTTTCACCAGTTTCTT
Source organism: Chanos chanos (assembly GCF_902362185.1). Classification (NCBI taxonomy): domain Eukaryota; kingdom Metazoa; phylum Chordata; class Actinopteri; order Gonorynchiformes; family Chanidae; genus Chanos; species Chanos chanos. The sequence continues at coordinate 42,478,225 of NC_044497.1, forward strand.
TCACTTTTTTTTTTTTTACTTCATCATGTCATATATTGGTCTTTTAAAACTGGATTTTCATACTAATCTGTCTCTTGCAATTCCTGTCTTTCTTTTTTTCTTTTTTTTGTTCTTTTTTTCTAACGCTAATAACCTCAGAACATGGTGAAGAAAGCCACCTTGCACACATTGTCCTCTGTTTCCAGTGTAATCATGATCTCTACGGACAGTGAGAGGCCTATGCTGTAGCCTTGTTTAAAGGATTTTCGGTATTTATTTAGTTCTCAGCCAACGTATAGTCCCCAAAGAAGTTAAGAAACATCTCAGAATTCTCACAAACACAGCAAAACCTTTTAGCGGCGGGTTGCCATTATTTTCATGAGTGTTCCATCTGATATTGCACAGCTAGACAAGTAGTCTAACCTTAAACATTCTCTGTAGTTAGGGCGTCCCCAATCAGTTCTTTTCAAATTGTATTTGTTTGTTATATTTCCTCAGCCTAAAAGAACAAGACTGTGCGAGGGGAAGGTAACCAGTAAAATTACAGCCTTTTCCAAATGTGAAACTCAGTCAAAAGGTACAAGAAGCAGTGCAGGCCCCTGAGTTAATGTAGGTAATCATAGATTGACTTAAAGCCAGAGGGCCACCTTCCCAAGCTCCTGAAGCTTCTATGCCAGAAGACATTGGGCATTCATAAAGAAGACCTTGCCAAGTTTGGAAATGTTTTTTTTTATCTTCTCAAGCGTCTCCTGACCATGCTGATGAGTGTACAATTTTATATGGAAATAAACCATTATACACCCTAAATAATGGTATTTTGAAACATAGAAGATTAGGGGAAAAAGGAATATTGTTGCTCTTAGCCCTTTTAGTATGTTCAAGGAAAGATTGCTTGTCTAGCTTTACAATATTGATTTCTATATTTATAAGTATCAGCAGAATGAAAGGGGTGAACAAGGACTCAGTGGTGTTCATTTGGTTTGGGTCATGTTTTGGTTGGCACAGGTGATGAGCTGCGTAGTCACAAGCTGAATTAAAGAGATCAGATTCTGGTCGTATGAAATAGTGTTCACCAGCATATGGATATTTCTCCAAAGTGAATTTCTAGAAAGGTTGTGTAGGTCTGGCTGCCTTTGTTCTTCCAGTTATCATTAACTCCACTTCCCTGATATCCTACGGCTGTTACTTTGTATGCTTTGGCTTGAGTTGCAGAGTGCCTTCTCTTGACAGGTCAAATAATGATTCACTGTGGTCTTTGATTATGGTAACAGAAAAGGTAGACACACTTTATTATTTTAAAGCAATCAAGCTGTTTTATTCAATATCATCTGCTTGTGTAAAATGAAGAAAAGACATTATTTGAAGGTTTATTTAAGGCCAGATTCTTTGCTTCCTGTCCTCAAGAAGCATCACACCTTTTACGAAGAGAGAGCAAGTCATAGAATGATTGTTCCGTTGCCTTCTGTTCCCCGTGCTGTGGACTCCGCCTTTTGAAGTCACCCGTGCTCAGGGCCTGGTTTAGATTGTCTTTAGATTTTGTTAATAGTTAAGATCCTCTCACAGTCAAGCAATTTAATCAAGTCCACATGGACTTCAAATATGAATACAAGCAACTGTGTCTGTACTGTTTACTCAGAGTTGGTCTCTCATCCAACACATTTGACCAGTTTGTCTTTTCTTTGTGCATTTTAGAGGGGTGTGTGTGTGTGTGTGTGTGTGTGCGTATGTTTTTACTTTCAAAAACAGACTTGATAATTGAACATTTTCTAAGATAAATGTCTGGACAATAAATGACATTATGTTTTGAATGCACAGGTATTTACGGAAAAGCTTGTAAGTATTTGCACCTAGGGCGTTTGGCTTCATTCTCTTGGAAAGTCGCTGAGGGGAAAAAAGTTTTAACAGAGCGCTGATTTGATGCATTACAATTCACCTGTGCCAACCCAAGAGTTGCATGGAATGACTCTCTGTACATTTCACCTGCTGTGGGAAGTTTTCTAAGGGCTGTTAATAAATTCAAGCACAATCAAGTCCCCAAGCCACTCTCTCTTCTCCATTTTACACAGCATCTGCATGCAATTAGATTTTTTTCCTGTTGTCAAAGACAGTGATAAACAACAGGCAACATATTGTCACCACGGGCGAAATATTGTCCTCTCCTTGTCAAACACAACAGAACACATATCTAAAGTAAAACGATCACTTCAGGATAATTCTCAATTTCTTTCAGGTAACCCAATCTTGTGATTTGTTTTTTGGTTTTTTTTGTATAAATGTAAATGAAATGTTACATTAGTGTCTTTGTATCTGCTCAAATTTGCAATACTTGCATTTTTCACAAAGCGAATCTCTGTACTAATCTGCAAATGCAATATGACTTGTGTCACCTCCTAGATGTGTATTTAGGATCTCGTGTAACAGCCCTGTAGTATTTTGGTTTGTTGACTGTATATCTTGATGTGAGCATTGCTTGTATTTCTGTAAACATCAAAACAGATTTATTTTCCTTTTCTTTTTCACTGTTCTTGTAAACCTCTTTTTTTTCCCCCACTCTTATTTAATTTATCTCATGTTTATCCTCATAACAACACGTTTCACTCAGAATTAAAATTCTTAATTATTTGCAAAGTTGGAAGATTTATATTCAGCAGGATGTATGTAAAATGTTCTGTAATCAGTATATTGTACACAAATTACAAGCAAATTAAATTTATACAGTTCTGTAAGGAGTCCATGCTGTCCACATTTTTGTAAATCAGAAGCGTATATCAAGGTCCTTACATTAAGGTGTATTTATCATTACATTGTGCTTACTGTTCATTCACTACGAGTGCTATCTGTTGTGTCATAAAGATTAGTGCTTGAGCATTCTCCAAACACACACTGCCCGTATATATATATTGGTGGGTACTTATGTGGAGTGTGTGTGTGTCTAATATTTTAGTTTTCTCCTCTCACTGCAAATTAATTCGCTGATTCACTCAGAGGTTGCCCCATTAAATGTAACGATTTTCTTCAGACCAACTTGGTCTGAACCACATGATCGAAAAAAGTCGTTAATGTGCATGTAGTGTGGTTCATATGTTGACCACATATGGAAGGCATGCCTGCTCTCTACGTAGCACATAATCTGATCTTTACGGTAACTGCCGGCGACTGTTGATTGCGTCATTTTGGAGGTCCAGTCAACATACCCGCTTGATACGCAGGAGATGTTATTGTTATCCACTTCCATTTATTCGTTTCATTGAAGTTAAATATCCGTGTGTTTTTTTTTTAAACCAGATTGTCCTATTATACTGAGTGTTATTAAGTATCCTAAGAAAATGGCGTCTGCACCTCCGGGTCAAGGTAAGGCTTTTGTAATGGTTTGTTTGAATTGTGGCTTTTGGCCGGATAGATGCTGAAGTACCTAGTAGAGTGTAAAGTTAGTCTATGAACGGGTGAAACTTTCTTTTTAAATGATCGCTAATGTCGTCTCTGATCCTCCTTAAAATCTGGGGATATGTGACATTATTCACATCACTGATGAATCGCAGCACATGGTTTTTAGGGCCCCTTTGTAGAGATGTCTTAGAGATGCGCTAGCAAAACCGACTCTCCTCTTAAACCCGCTCTGAAGTCCGAGCACAGTGAAATATTCTGGATTTGATAGCTTTATTCACACCCCCTACTAATTACTATGTTCTCTTACATCCACAGGTTTTCAGAATAAAAACAGAGTTGCCATTCTAGCTGAGCTGGACAAGGAGAAGAGGCGTTTGATACAAAGCCAGTCCATGAATAATCCAGGGGCTAGGTATAGAAGTTAACATGTTTTTCTTTCTACATGGCAATCAAGTAAAATGTCCTCAGAAGCTACAGTGAATGTTGTAGTTAAGATGATCTTGATCTCTATTTCTCCTTTTTTTTCTGTGTCACGTATGCAAATATGACTCTTAATTTTTCTCCTATCCATAGTATTCCTCTATCGAGACCAGCAGTGAATAAAGACTTCCGTGACCATGCAGAACAGCAGCACATTGCAGCACAGCAGAAAGCAGCTTTACAGGTGAGATTAAGAATTGAACTACTGCGACATGAGGAAATCATTGTCGTAGTCTTTTTTTTTTTCTTTATTTCTGACTGACAGTCGCCCATTTTGTTGTCAACATGTTAAATCCGGGAAGTAAATCAATGCCTGACTTGTGCAGCTCTCCTGAATGGCTGTGTCCTGTCTGAAAGACCCACAGTAAAAATGCTTCTTTGACCTCATTTCAGTGAAAATCAATAACAACACAGCGGCAAGAACACAAACTAATAGATCCCTGTGTTCTTTTAACCCCGTTCATGCTTAAAAACGAACAGACAAACAAAAATCATGTATGTCATGGGGGTTGGGAGGGGGTCTGATTAAAAAACAAAACACTGTGGAACATACAAACTCTCAACACTCATTGTTATAATGGACTACAGGTGAACTTCCCTTTAAAAGTTAGCATTTTTGTTTAAAGATAGCTGAGTTTTCAATTGTTGCAGTAGATGCTGCACTCCCTTCGTTTCACTGCCAAGTAAATACACTCCCTTGTCTTTAACACAGCATGCACACGCTCATTCGTCTGGATTCTTCATTACGCAAGACTCTTCATTTGGAAACCTTATACTCCCTGTTCTGCCGAGACTGGAGGCAGAGGGATGAGATTTTGCACAAGTCTGACACTATCGGTGTAACAACTCCTTATTGTGGCTTTAAACCTTTGTTTATGTAAAATCTTTGCTTCCAGTCTGTCTACAGAGGCCGTACACCTTTTGTCACGGACATTTTTGGAAAATAAAAACAAATAAATCGCTTTTAGTTTTCTAAGATGTACTAGTGTTTGCTGATACAACATTACTTTCTATCTTCGTGTTATTACTGATTGGAGTGCTCTTTTGTGCCATGGCCTTTCCTCATTGTGAAGTGTCCAAAAAAAAAAAAAAAAGTGCAGTATCCAATTCAAACGTGTGCTGTAATGGTGGTTATTTTTGTTCGACAATCAGATCTCATTTGAAAAGACTTAAAACATTTTAATGTAGAAGTGAGAGAAACACACATTTAATGCATTACATTTAAATATTAAATTAATTCTAAAACATTAAAAAGGCTGGAAGAGCACTGTAAAATAGATAAAGGATGGATTTAAAAAAACTCAGTTGAAAAGGGTGGTTGCAAACGTAAACGCTTTGTTTTAAACACTGGAAGACGTAGAAAATTTGAGAACAGCTAGAATAACAGCTCATGAATTGCATTCATAGTTACGTAGTGCACTTTAGACAAGTGTCTTACGGTATAGAATAAGAACTAGTTTAAAAAATTAAAGATCCAAAAACACAGTGCTTATACTGAAAGGTAATAGAACAGTATTACACCAAGTGTATACACTTTCATATATACTGCTACATCATTTGCTCCACAGAACACAATACTACTTAGGATACTGGAAGGCATAGGGTAATTAACACACAATGAGAAGGAGAAGTAGTCTACTGTGCATGGCTGTATTCACATGCTGTCAGATGGGTCAAAGGAACCTGTAATGACAAAATTGGTTCCTCCGGCACGAGAGCTCATGGTTTCAGTGGCCTGTTGGCTGAGGTTGTTACAGATCAACACTAGTTGGTTACTCTGAGCCTCTGACAGGCTGCTACAGCTTTGATAGACGCTGAAGTTGGTCTTCCTCCCTGGGATGTTCCCCTTTTCACACATGGTCTTTACCATCTTAGCTAGTTTGTTCTTTCCCAGTGCTTGGCAGTTGTACCAGTGCAGGGCAGCCAGGTTGACCACAGGTCTGATGGAGAGGTAAAACGGGGCGTCATCGTGAAGCATAGCTTGGGGCCTACGTTGGGCGTACTCTTTATAGTCCTGCACTGGGCAGGACTGAGGGGAATGGGGGGTGGCGTAGATCCGGCACTCTGTTCCGGATCGTCGGCCCCTGATGTCATTCAGATCCTGACAGGACCATTCCAGGTATTCCAGCCCTGTTTCTGTGGTGAACAGACGCACATCGCCCCACTTCAGCGAGGCGCCGTGGAAACCCGTGCAGTGGCCGAAAGCTTTAGTGTTATTTAACCACACCAGGTTAAGGAGTCCTTCCGGGTTAAACCGGCTTAACAGACCCTTCTTCCTCAAGATCAGCTCGTCAGCAAACGTCAGCTTCATCGACTTATGGGGCTTGTTGCCTTTCCCTTTGAACTTCAGCTCCAGCTGCTTCTGCTTGAGGGCTTCTTGTGAACGCCTGAACTCTTTGTCCCTGGTGATGCTGTAACCATAGTGCTGCTCCTTAAGGTAGCGTTCCAGGCCACACTGGTAGTTTGCCAGACTGTTGGGCTCATACTCAGAGCCGTCCTTCTGTCGGGCATCCACAAAGAAGGAGGCCAGGTAGATGTCCAGCTCCTGACAGGGGATACAGTAGATCTCTCTGGTCTCCGTCGGGAACTTGGAGATCAGGAAGTCCCGGAAGTTTCGGAGCGCCGTCTGGGTACTACGGATAGTCTTTTCGTTCTGTTCCCGGAATGCTTCTGCTCCTCTGTCCATTTCTGTTTTAAAGAAAAAAAAAGGGAAAGTGGTGCAATATTCTCAATGACTGTATGTCAGAAAGAGTGAATCCTGCACAGACAGACACGTGTTTTCACCACACCATTCACCAGTCTTTAAATATATAAATGTAGTCATTTAAAAGAGCCTCAGAATCTTTCTGAATTTGGGTCAGCTGTCATAAAATCAAAGTAAACTTAACTCTTATTTTGTGTTTATAAGCATGAAGCCCATTTAAGCTTTTCCTTTGTAAGTCATAACCTTTTATGACTTTAGACTTTCTGCTCATTTTTGAGTGTTTGTCCTAAATGTTGTGCTCTAAAGCTTGAAACGTTAAATGAAAAAAAAAACTACTTATATTCCAACTTCACCCCTTTTTCAATAAAAAACACAAAAGACCTTTTGACATCATTTTGCTTTTTTATTATTGTAGGTATTGTAATGGCTAGTGCGGCTAGTTGCTACTGTATTGAATGATCAGGGATTATTATTATTATTTTTTTTTTTTATACACACTGCACCTTGACAAACCTACCATATGACACTAACTTTAGGGTATACATGTGCAAGAGAAATAAAAACAGAGGGCACAAACATATTTTTAATAAGTGGTAGGCATGCATTATTACAAAAATGATTAAAACCATCAACATTATTTTCAAAAGGTCATTACTGAAAGAGTAGTCTGACAAAGTCAATACTGGTCGAGCAACGATGAAATCATACAAGATTTACAAAACAATCCATGTTTAGATTTCAGCGATCATGTTAGACATTGGTTAGCACAACAACTATTAAAGTTACTATGTGTTCCAACATACAAGTGTTTCTCCAGGTTTGTGTGTGAGTGTGTGTGTGTGCGCATATGATTTTGTGAGCACAGCTGGTCCACAAAAGCAAAGGAGAATGAGGGATGGACAAAAGTGGAATGGATAAAAAAAAAAAAAAGCACGGGTCATTTTAAAAGGGTCACAAACGTGTCCGCCGCTCATGTAGAACACAGACAGAGTTCTGCTGCTTTCTCTTTATTTGCTGACTATAGGTAAGAGATCTCCCTTCGCTTTCATTGCTTTTATCTTGGCTTTGATGTTTTCGTCCATGGCCTGACGGCAGCGGACGGCGTAGTGGGCCAGTGTCTCCTCTTTCTCGTCCCACGGGGGCAAAGCGTGGAAGACCTCAGGGGCAGCCAGACTCAGCTCAGCTATGGCTGCAGTCCTAGAAATGGTGTTCCGGTCCACGCCGACTCTGTCAAATGCAACTTTCATAGAGACGCTTCGCCGAAATTCCTGTAGAGCGGCCATGTACCTCGCGATAACCCCAACAACGTTTTTCACTGGAAGAAAAAAAGAATTTTAGTTTGTTACATTATTATATGCTGAATACCTTATGTAGATTCATTTATGTAGCAGCCGTAACTGCAAAATATGGTTTCAAAAATATTGCAATGGCAATTTCAAAGAATGCCTAAGAATAACCTCTGTGTCTTTAAGAAGGAAATACCCAACAGAAAACATATAACACATAAAGAGTTTTTTGGGGGTTCTCAAAAATGCACCCCTCATCTTTCTCAAACTGTATTAAGAAAGTGGTTTTAAAAAGAATAGCTAACTCTGCTAAGAGACTGCTAAACTACAGGTGAGAGTTATTATTGTTTGCTGTTGTGTTTTTTTTGTTTTTTTTTTAATGTATCACTTACTTCGAACTCGTGTGTTCTCCCCCTCCCTGCTCCTCTTGGTAATCTTAATGGTCCTCTGTCTGTCCAGTGGGTGCAATTCCACTTCTTCAAAAGAGTCAAAGAGAGCCGGTGACTCAAACGCTGTTCCTTCATCAGGGAAGGTCGCTATGAGCTGATGAGAAGTACCAGCCTCCATCTGACTGGAGGCGTGACCCCTCCTTTTATCTAAAAAACAGACACAAGGGGGAAAAAATGATTCCTCACTCCTAAAACTTCTCTCTTCTCTACACAAATAAGGATATGTCTCTAAAAACTGAACCACAGAACAATAAAGGGGGGACCTTACCTGGCCGGAGCTGGTCTTGGAGGAAGTCGCAGATGAGCTCAGCTTTTTTGGTAAGCTCTTGCTGGAGTAGTTCCTTATCTTGCTTTAGGCTGCTTATTGTCTCCCCCATCATTTCACTTTTGCTTCTCTCCGCCTGTAGAAGTGCCTTCAGTCGCTCTATTTCGTACAAAGCAGGAGGCACTGTTTGAGAAAGAAGCGTACAGGGGTGAGGACACATTGATAAAAACATCCACTCCAACTGAAAATGTAAAATTATATCACACTGAATCACAATCGCAAAGTTCCGTTTAGGACCACACAGAGAATGGAAAACTCAACAGAAAACACTGTACTGTGGCTAGCAATGAGTTTTCGTTCAATGGCAAATGAAACCAATCTCGGCCCTGAAATCATTAGAACATAAGGCTCCACTTTAACAGACAAAACCCTCCTCTCAAGAGTCTCTTCTCACTCCAATCACAAAAGTCCGATGTAGTTATAGTTTTCTATGGATTTCCTGCATGAGATTTAGTATAACATATTCATTCAATTTTTGTGTAGTACATAATTCAAAAGTATCACCCCAGAGTAAATAACAAAATTTTCAAACGACCTCTGTTAAGTCTTTTTTATCGAGTTTATGGTTTTCACCAATAGTTGCCTCAAAAAAGTACAAGCAGGGCGTTATACACAAATGACAACACTAGCAGTGTATTACAGACTCTGCACAGCACAAGCTCTGGCACAAAAAGAACTGAACAACTTCATTTACTTTTCATTTCTTTTTTTTTTTATGTGCTTGTCTGTGAGGCTTCATGTTTTATTAGGATCATTAAAATGGAGCGCATTATGTCCTTTGCCAAAACCATTCAACACCACGGAAGACTAATAAGAAGCAGTGCAAAGGCATCACGTTAAGATACTTTCAGCGTTCTTAAAAGAAAATCATAAATAAATCAAATCAAATCAAATCAGAGAGCTCTGATGAAGCAAGCCTGAAAGTCTTAGACAGCATGCCACCACAGAGTGAATAAATGTAAGCTGCTCAAAAAAAAAAAAAAAATGATAAAAATAAATAAATAATAGGCTCACATTTGCCAATGCTAGGTGAATTCAATAAAGTTCAAACCTACCTGCTAATCAAAAAATGATTCTCCTTATTAGGAAGTGAGAATCTCTCACTAAAAATGTTGGTTGGTAACATGAGCAAATCTCTCCTATTTTTGTACTGTCTTTTACTTTCCTTTAACCGAGTTTAGAAAACGAGTTTCCCTTTTCTCAGTGAATTCTTCATAATGATTTTGCCTCAAATAAAATTAAGTACTCAGACCTGTGAAACCACCAGACAACAAAAAAGCAGTACACCAACATATACACCAATATAATTTTTATTTCAAATCCTACCGTTGATTTAGTATGAAATTACTACTCTAAAAATCAAAATCAATAATAGAAAGGGGCGACAGATGTGAACAAAATGTCTGGTTTATTTACACACTGATAATAAATACCATCACAAATAAAAAAAAAAACTAGCACACCAATGAAATGTTCATTAAACAGGCAAACGAACCATAAAATGTAGTTAAATGAACTTGGTAATACTGTGGTTTTAACACGAGAACCACATTTCTGACGTATTAGGACAGAGAAGTGGAGCCCAGCGGGCTGACACTGAGGACAGAACTGTGAACATGTTCTTTTTCATTCTTTTACCAGCTACAATCATACCCTGTGTGCTGCCAAGCCTACACACAACTGTGAAGCTTTAAGCAGCAAAAATATATTATTTAAACATCCAATGGCTGTCTGATCTTTTAACGCAACACATAACTCGGTAGAGGACCAAGAAAACAACGTGTTTACTCATATCTGATCCTTTGATACTCCTAAAATTTCACATTTACCAGTTTAAAGTTTTGTAACAGATTTTAAATGAAAGTCTCAAAGACAGAAGAGCCATCTACACTCATCAGATGAATGAGGACCCTGACTTTGGCTGATCTTGAAAAAGATAAGTGTCTTGGGATAGCTTTCTTTTCTGACTGACTCTCAGCCTGCACTTATTGATACAGGCCTTCTTCAGCTTCGACGATTCCACCGATGTCCATCCGTCCATGGTCGAGCACCGAAGAACGTAAGCTGAAAATGAAAATAATAAAATGACGCTTAAAAATCAACAGTCGAAATAAATTCGCTGCAATAAGTTTATAAAATGAAATTGCACCACACACACCAGCTGCGTAGCTAAGCACACGACACAAACCTAAACGAATTTTTCATACCTTACTCGTCAAACTTTTAAGTTATCGTCCGAATCCAAAAAACACTAAGTACTCACATATAATTCCATCTACGGTTTTTCTATCCAAGATCTTCTTGCCATCGGGTACTTTGCCCCTTTTCCCAAAAGCCACTGCCCCAATGAGGTCCTCCTCAGTAAAGAAGTGCTCAAAGAGGAGGTGAAAGAGCCTCATGCAGTCTTGTCTGGACTCCTGATGTATGGCAGCCAGTTTAATGGTGGGAAGAAAGAGGCCACAGCCTGGAAAGAGCTCCTGTTCCCCTGGTCTGGGTGGATTAGCCACTGGTCTCTGAGTCCTCTCATGGAATAGAAGAATTCGGGCTATGACAGACTGCAAGCTCTGCAGTGTTACCGCGTCTGCGCGAGAAATAGTCAAATTTACAACAATATAAAATGATTATTACTCCATCAGATACCGTTATTTCACTTTCCTTGAAAGTAACTGCCTGTGACATTTATTGTGTTTTCGGACGATCCAAAATATTCCTAGACTGTTCATATCAAAACTCTTCTTAACTTGATCCCTAAAATCAGAGGTAACTAAAATCCTGAGTCATGTAAAAAATGTTTTCATCCTCTTTTGATTGGGAGTGGACGACCCACCTATGCCTGCAACAAATTCTTCGAGCTGTCTCCTTTCTTCAACGAGCCTCTCGCTGTCAGAGCAGTGTTCTGACACGGGCAGCCAGTATCCATCGTTTACTGTGTCTGGAGTGGAAGGAATCAAATGAAGCACTCGACCTGTAACACAGCCAATGGGCATGCTTATAAATTTCTAAACGCTGGAGACTAATCCATTATGAATGTTTGGTGGTAATATAGAAAGGCCCTCACATGGCCTATATACAACTGCCCAACAGTGATCACATACAGTGACAAACCTAATCAATACAAGCTTTTTGACAGAGGACAGAAAATATCCTTATCATACATTAAGTGTTAGAGCCAGGAATACTTTGAATATCAGCGGCGATAACACATTGATGTTACCCTCTCACACACTGGTGGATCTGTGTGTACTGCAAATGGGAACATTTGCTTAAGCAACTAAGAGGTCCACTGACATCAATATAAATTAAACAAAAAACATTATCAACAAAGAAATGTTAAATTCTTTATTTCCAATTACGCAATATAATTTTTCCCAATTTTTTTTTTTTTTTTTTTTTTGCATTTGCTAGAGAACTAGATCCAATACAGAAGCAGTTACCACAGCACCTCTACATGCCTTGAGCCTTTTCATAAGAAACAAGGGACGACATGGACATTTGCTGATAGAAATTTTACACACACAAAACTAACCATTTTCTCAACATGGCCGGCATTCACAGAAACAGCACATTCCATCTTCTCCACTCTCTTGTTAACCTGTAAATATGATCAAATTCCAGTTCATCCACTTTGTATAGAAATGTTGCATAATTCAACTTTATTTAAGATTGTCGTCATGCAAACGACTTCTAGTACAGAAAAACTGAATCAAACTTCAGTGTTACAAGAGACTATGAAATCTATTTTAAGAGAGAAAAGTGAACGTATCTATAAGACTCACCTTTAAAGCATCATGTTTTGGTTCGGAGTTAGATCAATAACGGCACCGTCCGTTTCCTTCTAAAATGAGATTTCAGAATATGGACATTTCTGAGAGGATCATCTGGCCTGATGTGCTCCAGTGTGGGAGAGTGCAGCAAAAGCCACATCAAGGGAATTTTTTCAATCGTTTTGGTAAAACACTTAATTATACATATTTTTCCAAAAATTTCCATTTTGCCGTAGTTCTGTGGTGACAGACGTCGGTAATTTGGAAAACTCAAAAGAGACGCGACTTTAAACCACACACTTTTCCATGCGATGCTAAAATTCCACCATAAAAAAAAAAGTTGGATGGACATGTTACACTCGCCCTGCTCTTTTTTTTTTTGTTTGTTATTCTAAAACACCACTGAACTATTAAAGAGGACGTCCCTTTGGTTTCGCTGTACTTCGATGTTTGGACTGTTATTGATGAATTTAGGTCATTTTGTTTTAGACCAGACTTCAGTTTGAAATCACACAAGAAAATTCATTTTGCACAAACAAACTCAGACTGTTCTGGAATCATTTGTAGATGAGCATTCCTGTAACATTATTCTGTGGATCTGAGAAAATGTAAGGAATTTTATGTTAGTTGCTATCTATACAACATTTTAATTAGGGCTGATTCCCACTCCAAACCACAGCCACCAAATAAGTGGCACACATAACCTCACAAAGAATTTTATTTACTTTCATTGTCCTCAGACAGCCTACAGTTCCCAGCATTCATCATAACCTTTTCTTTTTTTTTTTTTTTTTTAATTTGTGAGGAGTTTTCAGACTGAAGCAAGATAAGCAAGTACTAAAACACTGTTACTCTATTTGTAACTGTCAATGTCTAAACTTTGACCTCTTTGAGGTAAAACATTAATAACACTAACACCATTTTTTAAAATAATGTTACCAGAATGCCTATATGCAAATCATTTAATAATAATACAACCAACACCACATCCCCCGAATGCCGGAGTGTCTGAGGCATTGGCAGCATGTGTAATACTATAAAGGTTCACTGAAACATTTGTTGAGCATCTGTTTAGATGAAACTTCCCTTTCATTTGCCCCATACACACGATTAAGAAGAAAAAAAAATTGTGAATCACAGGTAGCTGAAGTTTGCTTCTTAATTTGCAGCAGTCACATTGAGGAGGCAAGCCTGCTCTTCTTCCCAGAAGCACTGCAAACAACACTCTAAATCACTTCAAAATGATACTTTCCCAAAATGTCGATTCTTCCATTAGGAGTTCTAGAAAACAGTTCTAAAGTCAACCCCAAACTATTCATTTACATTACAGATTGTTAGGTCCTAAATATGTAGCTTCAATGTCATATTTACCAAAAAAAAAAAAAACCTCAGAGGACATTAAATAAAACAAACATGCGAATGAACCTCACATCTGCATCTAGGCCTTCCATTTTGTCTGAAGTAATATAATACGATCATTTCTGAAGTCAGTGACACAAGATACAAGACACTCATCAACTAGGCTAATAATAACTAGCACCAGATTTTAGTGCAATATTTTAGATGTTTCTTGATGTTCAAATCAATAGACATCTGCCCTAGATCTTAAATCTCAAGTCAGTCTTTGAAGACATATTTTCAACAGAAATGTTCTATTTACTGCAGAGTTATAAAAATAATCTGAATTCATCAATAATCATGTAAACATAGGGAATAGTATATCTTAGTATAATAGTAAAAATACCAAAATATCTTAACAAAAACAAAAAAAAAATCGCAGACTTTTCCTTGAAGAATGTTTTGCAGAAAACAGAAGAGTAACAGGAGTCCTGATTAGATACCACACAGGCACTGGTCAAATGGAACCACCTAAAATCAGTTTTCTGTTTTTATTACCCAGGCTTTCTGCATTTGTACATCATGTCCTTTCGAGCACTAGTGCGCAAAGAAACGGTCACACTAAGAAATAATGTTATTGCATTTACAGTTGACGTTAGACTTTTTTTTTTTTTCCCATGCTTCATTTTCTAGCTCGTGTTATCTTGAGTTAAAATCTGATCGTTTGGGTTACTGATGACATTTCTCAGTTGCGTGTTGTGTCTGCATGTACAGTGCGTGTGCTGAGTGGGGGAGGGGACACACCTCTGCAGCACCATAAATCTAATCCACTGCCTTGACTGAGCACTCATAAATGTAATTAGAGGAATAAATCAGATGACAACCTGCTGAAGTGCATGCAGCCCCACAGTCACATGACAGCCATACATGTACCATCATCTATCTCGCTTGCCCACAACCACAAGAACGCATTTCATCATTTGTATTTATTACCATTATGTCCAGTGGGTTGTATTGTGTGTGGTGCATATTGCTGATACCAATTTTCTTTTCAAAACAGGGAGAATAAATTGCATAGCCAATATGGCATCCTGATATGGGTCTTCATTCAAACTGGCCAGGTTCAATGATCATTATGTATTAAAAAAAGAAGTTGAGAATGTAATGCTAACCCTAACCGTTTTCTTCTCTAAAATAACAATATGTTGCCTAATAGCAAATGGCGAAAACACCCCTTTTTTGCTATGGTAACGTGTTGAACAGTTATTGGTCATGGTGCTTTTAGGACAGTATAAAAGAATCAGTGCTTGAGTCATGAGAAACACTGAAAAGGTTTATTGTGAAACTTACTCATATACTGTATCTTTGAACTATTCAGCCACAGAGAAATTATTAATATCCATTGAACTCAAGACCTCGGATGTACCACAGGGCTAATGTGTGCATTGTCAAATAGAAGATTCTGGCTGTGGTGCATCTGAGTCCAAGACCCCTCCTGACAAACTTGAGAGTGAATACTGTTTCTTTGGTTCAGCATGAAACCAGAACATTTCCCAGTGGCCCTTACGCAGCAACAGATGCATTAACCTTTTGTATCATGTGTCAAATTACTAACTGCTTACTAATTACTACAAGTGATTTCAAAAGAGACTATAAGTAGTCCATGCATAGGAACACTCAATCATACATTCAGCAAACACACATCCACAAATACCGTAAAACTTCCAACAAACGCAGAGGCGTTTATTTGCTTTAATTACTTAACTTTACTGGCATTAATTGGAGACCTGCGTTTATTTCACCATAAGCCCTCAGGCTTCTGTAAGCTTTTGGCGGCTGAACTGACCAGGAAAATTTCCAGTGCCCCCCCCCCCAGTAGCCCACTTAACAAACCTTATACAGCGTTCTTTGGTAACAACTCAAACAGGAGTCACTAATAAAGTAAGTTAAACATTGTGCTCTCCCGTCATAGGTTGCAGTGACAGTCTGTACGAATAGCAGCATCACTGTGAATTTAGACGACCATGACCCGAAAGACAGCCTGTTTTGTTCGTTTATGTTTAATCTAACTCACGAACAGATGAACACGCATAAGACAATCTGAATTCACTAAAACAACCTCATGTAGCCTAAAAAAATTTTTGTTTGAGCTGCAAAGTCATTCGTTTGAGCCTAAAGCATCCCCCCAAAAAAAAACCACACAGGAAACACACTAGCTAAAATTATGTTTGCAAAACGATTTAATTTACAAAAACCCAATTTCATTTAACATTTCAGCTGTCAATGCTATGGTGTAATGTTAAAATTAGCCTACTTCATTCTCTGCTGTGATGAAACTTCAACAGGCAGAACAGGCTGCAATAAAAGCACCTCCAACATATTTCAACAGCGCAACTGAAAGCAGCACTACACAAACTTCCCCTAGTCTTAACTAAACTTGAGGCTCTCATGAGTTAGCAATAATTAAAGTTAGTGATAAAGGTAATGGTAATGTTGAACATCCACAGTAGCTCAAACACGTGAAATAGGCCGATACAAGGAACAGGCCTGCCTAACGGGAAACACTCGCCTACTGTCTCCTCCTAGTCCTCATCATTATCATCATCATACACCACCAGTTCATTATTGGCAAGCTCTTCTTCATCTTCATCGCACTGGCTCATCACCGTTGCAATTCCATTTCGCTGTCTAGCTTGCACGAGTAGCGCTCTCCCAGATGCACAGGGTTCTCCCTCCTTGAAGCAGTGGATGAGGTGGTCCTCGGTCCCATCAGCAGGAACAGTCAGGGCACAAACCTTGAAAGACTTTTTCACCAGCTCCACGTCCAGCTTAGCCCAAGCTTTGACTACCCAGTCCACAAGCAGACGGCTCGCGGGGGCTCGCAGGTTTCCCCCAGCCATGTACTCTTTGTCTCTGTTACCTGCCATCCAGTTGTCGTATGATTCGTGGAGGCTTGCTTTGAATGGTTTATTCCATACAACAAAGGGGGCGTGGATGTACCTTGTGCACCCACTAGGAATGACTGCCATGGTCAGTTTGTAGCCACTTGCGAGTTCCGCTTTGGTGGCAGCGCCGATGTGGCATCGGTAAGAGTCCCATACTAAAAGACGGGGACTGTAGCTGACTTTCCCCACGACTCTCTGTAGCCAATCTGCGGTAAGGCTGTCATTCATCCATCCATTTGAAGATGAGTTTACAATGACTCCATTGATGTCCTGCGTTGCTTTAACATCTCTAACAGACTCTCGAAACACAATGTAGGGCTTCAACTTCGTGCCATCTGCTTTTGCAGCCAAAACCACAGTTAGGTGACTTTTCTCATGGCCAGTAGTTTTTAGGGGGACACTCCGTACACCTTGCTTATCCACAATTGTTGGTCCGGCGACATCAAACCAAACAGCAATCTCATCCATGGCTATGATGTTTTCCTCCGAAATTTTTTTATTAGCCACTGTCTTGTTAACAAAGTCCACATAAGACACAAGTTTCCCTACAAAGTGCCCGGTATCTTCCTGGGCCACAGGGGTGTGCCTCCGCACAGCAAATCCATTGCGATGCAAAAACTTGGCAAGCCACCCACGACTAGCTGCAAATCTGTCAGCTCCATTAATAGATATGTATATCTCTTTAGCTTTCAGCTGGATCAGTTTCCTCGACACACGCTGTTGGTTTGCCCGTGCACTCAAGATCCACTCCACCAGCTTGGCCTCCATCTCCTCACTTAATTTCTTTCTCCCTCCACCATCAAGCCTAGCTCTCTTTTGGTCTGAAGACAGAAGAAGCTCTTTTTGCTGTTTCCATTGTCGAATTCTTCTCGGATCAACTCCAAAATGCCGTGCTGCCGCTTCTCCTGAATTCTGCTCTGCATATTCAATTACTTCAAGCTTGAACTTGATCTCATATTTTCTTTTTGTAGCCATGTTGACAATAAAGCTGTCTATTTTCAGAAGATGCGAAATACTCTAGTTAGGAAAAGTGAACAGCCTAAACAGTGAATAGACTAAACATTGTTTGTTTGTTTTTTAACCCATGTGCTTTCCTTTTTATAGCCTGGAAAAACAACAGGGCTACCTTTTCAAAACCAGTGTTATTTCGTTTATTTAGCCACAAAAAATTAAATAGGACCACTGTAATCATTTTAACCCACTGCTCTTTTGTTTTATAGTCCTGAAAAATAAATATAATTTTCCCCAGCGTTTGAGGCAGGCGTTTATTTCACCGAAAGGGTCGCGCGAACCAGCGATTATAAGAGGCCTGCGTTTATTGGCGACTCTGCTGTTATTGGAAGTTTTACGGTATGTTTTAAAGCATTAATTAAACAGACAAACTTCAAACAGGCACAATCTGCATAGGATTATTAAATAATCTGAACAACAATAAAGGACTGTACCTGTAGCGTCTCCTTTGGGATCTGCACTCAGCGCCTGAGCTGCTAACAGGTCCAACTCCGGGTTTATCCCACCTGGCATATCTCCAAAAGGCAATGCAGACTTAGTGAGATCATCATTAGGAAGACTCTCTATCAGTTCAGTTTTTCCTGGGTGATGTAAAGCAGCCATGCTCTGGTTGGGGCCTGGGGTCAAATTCAAAGGCTGTTTGCATTGTGAACTGTGATGAGGGACACGCATGGGCTTGGCCATAGATGGAGCATGTGGAGACGAACTACCCAGCGGGGAGGAAGAAACTCCCAATGAGTCCCCATCCACGGAGGGTGCTTTGTGGTGTCCAGAATGGGATAGTGATGATCTAGACGACGGTCTTGTGTGAGAGTTTGGTTTGGGGGACTGGGACACACCACTGGATGACTGGGTGCTTTCGGGCCCTCCAGGCAACTGGGGATTGGCCACTGTGTAATAGTCTTCTGCCCTCTCTTGTTTGATCTTTTTAACAGATGGATCAGTGCTGTCCTCAGATCCTGTCCCTGGGGTGCCCCTCTTCCTCTGTGTGGTGCTGGGAGTGTGGTTGGGCTCTGAATCACCCTCTTCGTCTGTGGCTGAGGACTCACAGACAATGTCAAACAGGTTGTTACTGTACTCTTCTGTGTTGTCATCAACTTCAGAAGGCTCACTACAATTGGAGAAGTCACAGGAGTCACGGGTCTGATGGGAGTCTCCTTTCACCTTGGCAGAATTGCTCAGGAACCTCTCCGCTGGATTGCTCTGAATGGCACTAGCAGCTCCCTGCATTAAGTTGTCAGAGTTGATGCTGCGGCTGTCCGAGTAGCGTACACGATCCTTTTGACTGTTCTTACAAGTGCTGGTAAGAGGCCAGTGGTAGGCATGGCCAGCACTGCAGCCCCATAAAGCTGTGAGGTTGCCATGGGCACCCTCTGTGAGAAGGTGCTTGAGACCCGGGATGAGGGCACAAATAGTTCCGTGACTATGAGCCCATCTCACCAGTTTAGCTAAATTGTCAGAAGACGTGTGCAAACAGTCTTCCATATTCGGCTTCCTCCCCTGAAGAGAAAGACAATCCATTAACTTTTCACGAACAGTAACTATCAGCCTAACTTCACCACGAACTATGCATCTCACCCCCTACAATGTAGACAGCGGCGTAACAGTTGCGGCACACTACACAACAGGAAATTATATAAGAAATGCTTTTATCTGTAGGGGTTGTGCCAAGTTCGCTCAATTTTAACCTGTTTGATGTTTACATACATTTATGAGTTGTAAACAATCTCTTAAGTAGCGTCATTATTCTCTTTTAGCGAAATGACACATAAAGTTAGCCTAGTTTCAAAACAAGAAATAATATTCTCCTTAATAATCCTCAATAGAATGAAGTGGAAGTGACCGATTTGCTGCCACCCCGAGCCAGAACACTATTCATTCCGTCAGGCAAATCTTTTGTCTAGCTTCGGTAGCTAACAACCTCTCAACAAAAGAGAGATAGTCGAGCTAACGCGTATCACATTCAGTAGAGGATTCAGACGTCTCACACGACTCTTACTATTTGATCACTGTGATCCACTTACAAAGTGTGTGGCTAACTAACGGTAATGCCATTCAAAATATCATTGTTTCTTAACAAGGCAGTTAAAAACGTGCCGTGCTAGTTTTCCAGCCTTTATTGCTAAGTGCAAATATTGCTAATTGAATATCGCATTGCTTCAATGTCTGGTCACAATGGACGCTTCAACTAGCAGGATTAACGTTATTAGCCATTTCATGCACATAAACCAAAAAAAGACCAAATTTTCAGTTAAATCTGTAGCTAATTCGCTAGCGTTTGTTCCACTGATGGAGTACAGTCAATTCGACTGCGATGGCAAGCTGTACTTGTGAATACATAACCAAACAATAACTCCTCAGATACAAAAAATTACCTCTGCACAGGAGAATCTTCATACAAAGTTTCTCACATATGGTGATTCCGTATATTGTCACAAGTGTCAAACGCTATCCTCGGATAGGCCAACTTGGGTTTCCCAACCTTTCTTGAATATGGTAGGATTTTTTAACGATAAATTCTTTTTCACGTCGCCACTTCCGCACGTACCGGAAATACGCACGAATGTACTGATAACAGTGATTTTTGACAGGTAGATAGCAGCCAGTTCAACTATAAATTGTAAGATTAGACAGCAGTCACTTGTAAACAGAGACAACGTTCTCATGGAAACGTAAACCACGCATTTGTTTATGTGTGTGTGTGTGTGTGTGTGTGTGTGTGTGTGGAGATAGTGAGAAAGGCAGAAAGAGCCAGAGAGGAAAATTCACGGATTGAGGTGAAAATTAGTAGCAGCTGGAACTACTTTATTATAAATTGTGGTTTACAAAAAATCATCACACATATTTCAAGGGAAAAAAACATTAAGGCAGCTCATGTTATTTACAGCTTGGACTTTTTCATCATGGACATCATCTTCTCCATTTTTATGGCAAGGGTCATATCTCCTTTGATCTTCAGCTTTCCAGACATGAATGCCATGGTTGGCTTCAATTTGCCTGTTGATTGGGAGGTTTATCAATATTTAAAGTAGTCACTCACTTAACAAAATTTGTGTAAGAACTTAGAAGCACTTGGTTAATCAACTCAGCCACATGTGCGATAAACAGAATATACTCTGAAATTTGTGTTTCATAGTGTGTATTGTTTTCTCTGTTCCATACCTGCGAACATTTTGATGAAGTCTCCACTATCCATGCTCATGACAACATCAGCTTTGACTGGAGGCTCACCCATGCCTGCACTGCCTGCATCATTCTTCAAGTCAATGTACCACACTCCAGAATGCTCACCTAGAAGACATAGAAGACAAAGAGTAACATTTGCTTAGTTTCATGCTACAACAAAGCACTTCCTATTACATTAGACATCACAGTTGGGTACCAATTCACAGACAGCCATTAGTGCTCAACTGGACTGACATTTGGAAAATTAGATATCCATGGCATATTTTATGTTGGTGACATATGCGGGTGAGAGTTTTGTGAACAGCTGACTCTCTCAAACACAGTCTGCAGTAGCACGAAACCTAACTACGTACTCCAATCACACCTCTTTGAAAGTCTCTCAGATCTCTTACTCCAACCACAGAAACCAAAGTAATGGATGAATGGGCATGCCCATCATTCTTATACAAGCCTAAGCTAGATGGGATATAAATAGCTTAACTCAGGAACTACCTATCAACATACTTTCAGTCCAGTATCTGCTTCCTTTATTTTGCAATTAACTGTATAAGACTAGTTGACTAAGTGACAGTAATAAGACATACCTGACAAATCAAACTTGTAGACTCCCTGAGTACTTTTGACAATATCTGGGCTGAGGATCCCTTTAATCACATTGAATGTTTCGGCAATGGGTCCACTGGATGAGGATTCCGAAGTTTTACCACTCTTGAAAATGGGGTTGGCACCTAGGAAAAAGTGAGGATTAATGTGGTGTTTTATGACACAAGCTCTTACATACACAGGCATTCACATGCAGTACATTTCTTTCTGTAAAACCTAATACTTGGTGATCAAAAAAAAAAAAGGAGTCTCAGGAATCTTGTAGCATGGTTACTACACTCACCATGATCCTCCATTTTCTTCACAAGCTCCTCAGGCTCATCATCCAAGAAGAAGTCAGGAAGCAATGGGTGCCCTGAGAGGAGAGGTTATACAGGTGGAACAGAGTGACACTTCTCTTAAGGATTCACACACTGAAGACATTACAGGCGCTACATCATTGACATGCGCAGTCCCAAACCTGGTTCGACTGCATATATGTCGAAGTCTTGAATCCCCTCCTTTTTGAGGATGTCCTCGTCAATGGCAAAGTGTCCAGTGTAGCCGAGGGGTTTGTTGAAGATGGCATAAGCAGCATCAGCCATGATTTCCACCTTCCTGCACTGTTTACCCACTCCAGAACCTCCAAGCATATCCATAGCAGCTGTCTGGATTGCTGGAGAACACCAGTAATGAATAGAACCAATGATTAGTCTCTCATAGAGAAATGCACACTGTGCTTACCACAAAATGCATAATTAAGTGATAGGTGATGTCATCATTGATGTCTGTAAATGATGTTTGAAGTGAACCAGGGCTCAGTATTAGGGTAAAAGTCCTGGTGGCAGTCCAACCAGTTTATTAGGGGTTCCCATTACAACCATGCACATAAAACCACATGACATGGCTACTTATTTATAACCCATTGCATAATTTCATCACAGACATATTGTTTATAATATATTAGTTATTGTTATTTCTGGAGATCAGTCACCTTGACTCACCTGTCTTGGGCCAAAGAGCATTCACTGCGACAGATCCTCTGAATTCCTCTGCCATTCCAAGTACACACATAGACATCCCATACTTAGCCATGGTGTATGCTATGTGTACATTCAGGAGAAGAATGACGACAATGTTTTAATTCACACAGTTATGCATAACTGTTTCTGATACACTAGATAAATAGATAGGCTTGAGGAAAAAGCTCACCAGTGTGATTTTTGAACCAGATGGGTTTTAGATTGAGAGGTGGGCTTATGTTCAGGATATGAGGATTTTTACTCTTCAGGAGATGTGGAAGGCACAGTTTCGACCTGAAGGAACAAGAATGAATAGACATCAGAGTGACAGATCCACAAATCCATTGTTTAAGGAGTCAAGAAAAAAATGCAAACAGATCCCAATGAGTTAGAATATGAAGGAACAGGACAAACTGAATGAAAGTAGACCATACATGTGTGTAAATATGTACTTGCATAGCCAGGCATGAAAACATCAAAAAAAGGGTCAGTTAACATGAAACATGAACCAGCAAAATGACTAAAAAAGGAACACAAAACCACTGCTAAACCATTAGACAGCTAAAACATGTTTATGTTCCTGTAAAAATAGGCCAAAGATTTGTCTCATTGTCATCATCCACATGTGCACTGCCAGCTTCAGTGTGGAAATACAGTGAAAAACTTGTGTATTCTGTTTTTAACTATAAACAATGATCATATCACCATACAAAGGTACAAATTAAATACACAATTATGCTGCGGGAATATGATCAGAATACACCTTGTATTTCCAAGGTTTTGACTTCAGTAAATGACTTTTGCTTACGTCAGGTATGTTCCTCTGAGGTTGATGCCCAGCATAAGGTCCACCTTTTTCATGGGCGTCTCCAAAGTCCCTGTCAAGTTGATGGCGCTAGCATTGTTTACCAAAATGTCGATCCCTAATCGGTGGCGATCAAAGAAAGGGAAATTAAATACATTTCATTTCAGGAAACAGATTTTGCACAGATAAAATGATCTGTTCCTAAAAACATTACAAGAGTCTGACCACCACTTCCAACAAATTAAAGCGAACAAAAGAATACCATGACTTGAAGAACTTTCACTCACCCCCAAACTTTTGCACTGCCTGCTCCACTGCATCATTAATCTGTTTCTCATCTCGTACGTCAACTATACAAGGCAGGGCCTTTCCTCCCGCTGCTTCGACTGAAAAATAACGAGAAATCAGATTGGCATATGTATGTGCAGTCCTTCTTAGGGCACACAAATAAGAATGAAGAGGTGTTTTCACCAACTCTTACTTTCTTCAGCAGCTGTGTAAATGGTACCAGGCAGTTTGGGGTGGGCTTCCGCAGTTTTGGCTGCTATAACTACATTTGCACCGTCTTTGGCAGCTTTGAGGGCAATTGCTTTTCCAATGCCCCGACTCGCTCCTGTGATGAACATAGTGCATCCTGCTAATTTTCTGAAATCAATGTACAAAATGACATGTCAGGATCTGGTAATAAACAAAACTGAAGTCTAGGTCAAAGTCTCATATGATACAAAAACATGTAATTATTTTCTTTTAAAAGAAATAATGTTCTCAACACACTAGTGGTTAACTGATTAAATTTCTGACTGGTATATGTGGTTGAGGACATAGTAACTGAAGAAGAAAAAGCAGTACTTTATTTGTCACACACACACTGAGCTGTGAGCAGTGAAATGCAGCCTAACACCAGTAAACCATCCTAACACCAGTGAGCACACACACACTATGAGCCAGGAGCAGCGGGCACCCGCTGCTGCCGGCGCCCAGGGACCAACTCCAAGGCTGCGGTCGGACAGTCTTTTCCTAACTGAGTGAAATGACCCAGAAGTATGTAAGTGGCAGCCATGATAGGAGCTGGTCAAATTCTCTAAATGCTAAGGAAAGGTGCTTCAATGCTTCCTTTCTTATCTCCTTTAGCATAGGGTACACTGGACCATCCTTTACGAAAGGAGATAATGCCGTCCTACAATTCCCTGCGGCAGCGACATTTTTAGCCAGATGATGTTTTTAATTCAACATATTTGAAACTCTGCACATGTGCGCGCTGACGATTAGGGTTAGGGTTAGGGTTGGGGATAAGGTTAGTTGACTTTTGCGCAAGCGCGCGCATGTGCAGAACAGATCGGGCAGCCGGGGCGGATCGTGTACAGTTGTAGTTTCACCACGGCAGACCCACGTCTATAACATCCGTCGTCGCGTAATTACGTAGGCATTTGTAAGTGCAGTCAGATTCTCTTGGCACTGCGGTTGTCTTTTCCTAAGTACTTTTGAATTCTCCTTCACGTATCTCCTTAACCTCATGACATTTTCCATCGAGGTCAAGGAAAAGTGGTTAGAAAAAGACCCAGGTCTTTTTGCCAGTGCCTTGCTCAAGGTCACTAACAGAAGTACTATTTCTAGCATGCATGTCTTTGCAACTCCACACAGAAAGGACCTGGGACGGCCGGGATTCGAACCTAGCCGTGAACTGATTCTGACCGCAGTTTATGTCATGAATGGTGCAAATATAGGGTAAAGGTCGCGCGCAAGCAATTTCCAAACCGATAAATGTCATATGTTAACTCCAAGAATATCTTTAAAGCGCTATACCTTCCTTTTGTTATATTCCGTAAGAACACCGATGTATTGTCTTCTCAGACTTGTTCACAGAACATGGGAAATCTGCTCAGGCTCTTACTGGTGCTTTATTTAAATTGTTGTACGGCCATTTAACTGGTACACACAAGCTTTATGTGTCGTCAATTGACTAACACAGTGAAACTAGCTCAGCAAGAGACATACAATTGAACAAACAGATTTACAAATTCAGCGGTAAAACGCGCAAGACTTACCCTGTATTCTGCAGCATGGTTATCTCTGCAGATTTTCAAATAAGACAAACTTTAATATAAGTCTATGAACTGAATAAAGCTCCCTAGCTTAGTAAGGCACAGTGCAGATCAACGTCAGTGAAGAGGAGTTAACCTTTACCCTAGTGAGAACTGTTTTCTCCCTCTCCAGACAACAAACCAATTTTACTTCCGGTTAAAGGGTCCTGTCTTCGTGTGAGCCTTTATTCTGTGCAAGAGTGGAAGCGTTTTATATTTTATCTGCCACTATTTCTCTCTAATTTTCAAGTCCATGTGCACCGAATTATTTCTGACACATACGAAAAGCAATCTGAGATGTGTTCTTCATGTTAAATTTGTAGTTTTGAAAAGCGTCGTATAAATAGATGTATTTCCCTAGACTTCCCTTGGTTTACGTCCCACCAGCGCCCTCTGGTCTCCTGAAGGTACAGAATGGACTGTTCTATGCAAAAACTGTAAATCTTAACTCAATAATCAGTGTCTCTCTGTATTCTTTTAAACCAATGCCAAACACCTTTATGGGTGATAAAATCGTAAGTCTCCAGAGAATACAATGAGTCGGCTGTCTTCCATGGCAAGAATGATGTACCTAAATGCATGTTCTATGATCGTCCAATAATGTTAGGCGACGATTCAACCCGCACAGCTTTATGTATTTAGCTGGTTGACAGAGCGGACATACTTACAAAGTGCCAAAGAACGGAGGAAGACCACAAGACAAAATGTTTTTAAAATATTTGTTCTTATCTCAAGTGGAAGTGATCAATTCTTATGTGATTTGATGCCCTCTTCCTCACAACATATAGAAACACACTCACGCAAAGACCCCCACACACGGGAGACGGGAGGGGAGGGGTGTCAAACAAGATATGAATAGACCGCACGCTACCTGTGTCTACAAGACTGCAGTAAAACTAGTCAAACTGGCGCAACAAGTTTCCACATGCTTCAGGGTGCTAGAGAGATATTACCCTGCCTGATGCATACTCTGACTCTGCAAGAATAGACATACTGTGGGGGGAAGTGCATTTCCCACTATTAAATTACCAGGCAGATATCGATACAACTTAAAGGTAAAATCAGCAACACTATTTAAAAAAATCGACTTTGCAGTCGTAGCTTGTTAATCAGACCAGTGAAAATTTTAACTCATTTATGTATTAAATACATTGTCCGGCATATTTACCTCTGTGGCAAGCCTTTCAAAATTAGGTTTTGTTCTGTTAACAAGGTGTGTATTTAATGGGTATTTTTATGTTTAAGTTCCATAGGTTTAATAATTTGTTCAGTGCTGAGCAAACCCATTTGTGAGATCAACGCACTTGGGGCCGTATCATCCACTAAAGTATAGGTCCTCATGCTACAGGTCTGATTCTCAACCTCAACAACATCCATGAGCCAAATCCACCGTTTTAGCCCTGGGCTTACTTATAAGAAAATGGGGATGCTGAAGGCTCATACATTAAGTGCATTTCAGCGCACCAGATCCGTAATGATCCCCTTCTCTAGCTACACCACGCGTTTTGCAATTCTTGAAAGGTGTGTCTTTTGAAAGGGGAGGCCATTTTGTATGGAGAGGCGTCTGTACATGCCTGTGTATTTCTGTGTTCACGTCAGTAGCAGGAAGTGTGCCTTTGTGCTTAAGAGAGTGAAATTGTATTGAGGAGACGGGCTGTAGTAACAACACCCAGACCTATTTCTTCATTTTCCTGAGCCTACACTGTCGTTTCACTTCACCACTGTTTCCTTTGTGCAATGGATGGGTAGGTGACTTTTCGTTTCTTTTAAATTATTGCCCCAAACACTTCTAAGGTTTAGACAGTTCGTGGTCTTGTTATAACGTGCTTAATATGCGAGTATAATATCAAACGTGACGGGATGTCAGTAAATGAGACAGACACAAGGAAATATAAAAACTGCACCGCTTGCTTCGGTGTTGGTTCTTTTTAGAAACATCTTGTTAGTTTTCTGTATCTCGTCTCGTAAATTATGAGCGACATTTTCATGTTGCCTTGTAGGCTAATATCTAAAAATTATACAAACCACTTGTCTGGGAATGCTTTGCATCTTTAAATGCGTTCTCATTGATTTGGGCGTTCTGGAGTTCAAATTTTATAATCAAAGTCAGACAGCCTACAAGGAAGTGGCGATGATTCGAATTCGTAATCTGAATTCTAGAGCCCCCTCTCAATTTCTATGCTCGGATGTACATACGGTTTTAGAATGTTTATTCTGTTGTAAAACAAAGCTAACCAGTTTACCAAGGGTAGGGCAAATTGTGAAATATAAAGTGTTCAGATACCTTCTAGTGCTGCCATTTTAAAAATATTAAGGGGCGTTTCTATTAAAACGACTATCACGAAAACAGCGCTCGGGCTTGAAGTAGTCCCCGTTAACTAAATAACGCGTGGTACTGCAAAAACAGTATAATTAAACTGAGTAATTACATACACCTTTATGTTCTTACCTAAATTTAAAACTGGATGAGGTAACAAGATCACTGTTTACAACTCGTGTGCGTGGGAAGAGCTGCGTGAAATGTGGGCGGGGGGCTGGTTTGCGCAGAGGCAATATTTTAGTGTTTACTTAGATTTTTTGTGTTATTCTAAGTCGAGAGTTCATCGGTGTTTCATTGCAGTTGCACATTTTTTAGATAGGCTACACAAATGTACACTGTGAACTTTGCCTCCACACAGGTAAATCCCCGTAGTAATCGCGCGGCTAGGTGAATAAAACATCTTGAGAGAATATTGTCGACCGGAAAGGATTTATCAGTTTCAGTGGTTATGTTAAACTGATTTCTTTCATCGGCATGCTTTTTACCCCCGCATGTTAACTTTCACGGTTTGATATTGTTACATATAGGTGATGCCTGCCACTGAGATTTCAAAGCTTCTGAAACTTGCTTGTGTGTCACACTGCCTGAACAGAACAAAGGATAAGCGACAGTCTTCGCCCAGTGACAGTCATGGTTTATCGTATTTCCATTTGACTTCGACTTATTTCATATGGCTATAATAGAGGATGTGTAGTGCCCTGTCACTGGGGAAGCTCCATGACTTGTTCGTGTTATTCTTCGATGTTTTCGCTGAACTAAAACTAGACTCTTATGGTGGTCATGTTTGTCCCGTAGTCCTAGGGGATTTCCACGGCCCCGCAGCTTCTACATGAAATCTCACATGGACAAACATGAAGCGGTGCAATAATCTGGTTTGTTTGGACGTACTGTACAGCAGCTCTCGATCCATTTGATATGCATTGTTTTTACACGTCACGTAAATAACTATCATGTTATAAAGAGGAACTAGACAGCTATTATCTGATTCGAGTAGTTACTACAATACCAAGTGCAGTTTGAATATGTTGAATTGCAATAGCGATGGGAAAGTACATTAATGATTGTTGCGCTATTGTTCCCACAGTAAGTTATTGTTGGTTCCATCCAAGTAACTCCTGTTGTTTGTGGTTCTGTGCTCATGCTCCTAGAAATGTAGATAAGACATAAATTATGGACATAAATTATAATATTGGTCCGTTACATTTGCATTTACCATAAAACTACTGATTTTCAGAAGAGAGCGCAGTTTCGTCGTGCTTTTCGTTACATTGCATATTAATATGTACAGTCGTCATTGTCTTTTGGACAAGTGAAAAGTTTGGTTTTGTGGAAAGTGTGACCAAGGTGCACATGACCCCTTCTTCCCGGTTATGTAAACTGGCCAAACCAGTCCTCACCAAAACCAGTGCCCTTAGCTCATAAATGAGGTGAAAGAGGAGAAACTACAGTCCTGTACATACTGTACGTGTGTTCAGATTGTCTTTTCATTAGATCGCTTATAATATTAAATGTGCGTTAATGTAATACCTACCCAAGTATGAACAATGTGATCTTCATATAGGTTTATATCATTACATTTTCACAGTAGTACTGTATCATACTTACATGGTTAAAATTCACAGATTATTACAATGATTTGAAGCTACTCAGAACTAACAGTTTTTAACGCGATTTTTTTTATCACTAAAATAAAAATAAAATCATGGAACTTTGATATAAATTGGGATGTAGCACACCACAGAGGTAGCCAGACTTTGGCTGACAATAGGGAGTTGTTGTGGATATGCCGTTTAGTGATGCCCATTTTAATTGAACTCACCTTTCTTCACTGTAAATGAAATGTACACCTTTTATAAATGGTCTTGATTTGGTTCTTGATTTCTGATGACAGGAGTTTAAGAATCTTTTGGTTAAATGAGCATGTAGCAGGTTCTTCTAAAAGTGAGGATACAGTATGGTTATTGAGCTATCTGCTTTACTTCTGATGATTTTTTATCTGCCATTTGAAAAGATGAATCATTTGATGGTAAATTGTGCTTTTTGTGTGAAGTGGATCCCAAACTGAGTGAGAGAAATCACAGGTGATTTTTAGCCTAGTTTACCAATTGTTGTTCTGATTCCGGTCAGAAGCAACTTCCCAGTATCAAGGGAACATTATGGGGCCTCCGAACAGTTAGTTTTGCAAACTGTGAAGAAACTGTGTTGTTATTTTTGTTGTTTTAAATTCAATTATGAAACTTAAACAAGGATCTGAAAGTCGAGTAGACAGTCCCTGCTGACAGAGGAGCGTATACAGACGGTGGTGCTTGTAAAATTCCACTGCCAAAAGCGGTCATGCATACATGAATCCTCGAGCACTAAAATCCATTAGACACCTCAATAACAAAAAAAATGAAGGTTCCGTATATAATTATCTTTGGCAATGAAGTTTCGAAGACGTCAAACTGTGAAAGAACCTAAGTGACTAACATGTATGTGGTACCTTGCATTATGAGAGAGAAGTTCTGAAAAGTTGGAAAAGGGAAGTGTGTGTGGCATGGCCTTTTATTGGTTTGAAAGCAGACTAAACTGGTGTGTAATGATGGCCTTCCTCATTTGTGTGTCACAGCTCACTAATTATTTAGACACCAGCAAGATTTCAAAAGATTACATTTTTTGAACATGTAGTCAAAATGCTGTGGTTTTTAATTATTTATTGTATGTTTCTTTATCTGCTTACATGCTGTAATGTCATTTTTCTCGGATGTAGAAGCCAAATGGAGCCACAAAATATAATTCTGATTCCTACTTTTTGATCATTTGATGGTGAAATAAACTGTGCAGACTGAGATGAAATTTTCAGTTTTGCAGTCCACATGGAGAGGTCACAGAAATGATGTGAAATGCAATTAGTGAGACGCTTCCTGATTAGGCAGCATGCCTGTGCAGCTGTCTACACAGAACCTATATTTGGTAACGTCATAATGTTTTACAACATACCTTACAGTGGTGAGTTGATACACCGCCATGTCTATTAGCTATTAATCTATCAGATCATGACCATCATTTATTATCATTTATATATGCGAGAGCTACAGAACAGAGATTTACTAACACTATATACTCATTAACATTATAGCATTATTTGCGCAAGCACGAACAGTAATGTCACCTGTGACTGGTGTATTGGAGCCATGCTGACCAGCCACTGATCATGGTCCTTTTTTCTTTTCCCCGTGTCCATGTTTATAGCTACTGTTCCTGCATGAC
Organism: Chanos chanos; assembly: GCF_902362185.1. NCBI lineage: Eukaryota > Metazoa > Chordata > Actinopteri > Gonorynchiformes > Chanidae > Chanos > Chanos chanos. Next base: position 42,509,138 of record NC_044497.1, read on the forward strand.
CTTAACCTCAAGAATAGTTACCATTCTGTTGAACTACATATAGTGGCTGACATATAATATCATACAATTATTGAAATCAAACTGAGATGCAGTCGATGTGACATTTAACCAAAATTACTCATGTTTTGGTCCAGCTACATTAGAGCCACTGTAGAAAGTCAGTCACCAGACTCCCAAATCCATGGAAAGCAGTGTAGTATATCTGTTCAGTAGGGGCATATAGAAACCTGTGATTAGCAGTGATTGGTCATCCACGATATCCATTGATTCACTGTTATTTCACACTTCTTAAGTTACTTATCTACCAGTCTGCTGTCAGTCTGTTCTAAAAAGGCGCTGAACCTTCAGTCGTACATTTACTAGGATATATGAAACTCTGAAAACAAAAATGTACTGAGTCATTTGTAATGTGCATCACCAGAGTTGAGAAAGGACAAAACCCAAATATAAAAGATATAAACCCAAGGCTAGTGGAATGCAGCAGGGAAGGGGAAATGCACTCTTCTCTGTTGAAGTCTTATTTTATTATGGCCCAGGGCTATTGAGAGGAAAACATGTTCATGTGATGCCCACCCCCTCGTGGCTGGGAACTCTGCTGGAGGAGGTTTTGAGCAGACCCTGGATTACACTATTTGGTAGGAAGATGAGACAGACTCTGTGTGATTTATGCCTTTCTTTGTTTATTTGGAAAGATTTTAAGTTTAAATTCCCACATCATCTTGTCAGTATCTAAGTTCTACCGTAGCAGTTTTCTGTAAATGAGGATTCACATGGACCCTATGGCAACAGTTGAATTTTCTGTATGCTGGTTCCATTGTGCTTTTTGTTAGATTGTTGTATTCATTTGTTCTCTTCAAAGGTTTGTGTGACATGAGCTGTAATCCCCCCTCCTCCTCAAATGTCACTAGCTTTTGTGAGTCTTGCACTGCTTTCAGTCATATGTTTAGAACTGTTCACCCCTCAATGTACTCCTTGACGCTAATTATTGCTTATGGCTTTGTGATTAGCTTTCTTAAAAAATCTCACTAAATGTCACATTCCAATGAAAAACTAGTTCTCAGTGAAATTATGTGGCCTTTTTTGGGAAAAGACAACATTTCATATGAGGCTGGTTATATGCTTTTCTCCTAGGTGACTTTCAGATCCATTTGTTTTTTTTTTTTCTAATTAAGTTTTCAGTGTTTTAACATGACGCAAAAGGCGACATGTTCGCCCACTCATGTGCCTACCATATGGATATGCTTTGCTCAAGTATCCACCGTTCCTCTCTGTTGTACATGTTGTCGCGTTGGATCGTACTGTGTAGACTCGGTGAAGGAATGCTCATGTTTTTCTCTTCGGTTGTTCGTCTACCGTTCCGCTAATTGTCAGTGCTTGATCACAAGACTTTGAGCTCCACTGTGTTTGTGTTTTTAAGGAGGCAGCAGAAGCCCTTTAATGTTGAGGTGAGCCTTTTTACACTTTGTTTTTCACAATGTCGGCCAGCCTTGGATAAGTCGTTCATTATGAGTTCTTACAGCGTTGGTGATAATCCAAATAACTACTCTAGATTTTCCACACAATGGGATTGAGCACGTTGACCGATGAGGGGCACAAGGTGGTGAGGAGTATAAATTGTTACCGTGTTTTGTGAAATTTTACCCAGAGGAAAAAGCATGTTTTCCCTCAGGATGATTTGTGTCTGGAACTTAAAGCTTGGATTTGTCACTTCTGTGTTTCACATATGTAAGTTAAGATGCACAGGCCTAATTGAACTGCAGGCTCTGATAACGATCACTGACACAGGGGGCCATTTTCAGCTCAGTTGTAATGGCTGCTGCCTTTCCTTCAGGAAACTATGTGGTGTGTTTCCTTGTTTTCGTCCATTTCACTTCCTGGTGTATACAGCACAAGAGGGGGAGAGTGGAATGTGGCGTTCAGTGTGAGTGAGTCATCCTTGCCACCTCCCTGACATCACAACCTATGCTGGTTCTACTCCTTTAAGGTTCTCTCTGCATCCATGACTTTGGTAGGCTCATTAGATTAATGGGTTTGGTTAAGACTTGGATCCGATTGATCTTTGCATCTTGAAATGAAGCAATCTTCTCTGGAACTTAATAGTGATGTTGGGTTTTCTCATCATTTTTTTTGGCTATGAGAATGCCTTGGTCATTTTTCTCATTCAGTTAACAGACACGAAAAGAAAGAAGAGAAAATGTAGCCTTTTTTCCCTAGTAATTTCCCCGTTTTGGCAGAAAGGCCACAAATGGCTCGCAAGATTTCACACGGTACAAGGAGGAAACACATGCGTGTTTCCCCTTTTATTTTAAATTGTTTTGTTGAAGGGGAAATAAGAAATCGAAGGCAGAGTTGTTGTGATAGGGTTAACCACTTTTTATATAACAGACTTGCGTAAAACAGCCTCAGTGCATCTGTGAGGTATACATTGGGTTCTTCTTCACTCGGTGCTCTGCATAACAGTGAGAGGCTGTGCATGCCAAGGCTGATTTAGACCCAGTTTTTCAGTGGCGTTTCTAAATGTTTGGGCAGAAGATTAGAAGAAGCAGTGTGGTTGAAGTTTGGCAGAATCCCTTGTTTCCTGTCATTCATCTACCACCCCCAATGCGGAAGTGTGTGTTTGGAGCTCCCTTCCCACAGGACCATAAGGTATGGTAATGAATACGATAGCTGTTTGAGAAGGTAACACTTTTGGTTCTTTAGCCATAAGGCCTAATGTCCCACTGGATGTGGTTTAAAGCAGCACTGTTTTCATTCACGACTTACAACACTAGTCATAGCACGTGTTAAGCACCCAGCGCTGATCACAGCACATGTAAAAGGAAGGAGAAATATTTCACTTTACGAAATGAGCGTGTTTAGAGAAGGATTTTCTTCTTTTTTTTCAGCTGCCTCATTCATGACATGTTGGAGGTTAGTTTCATTGCTTACTCTGTGAGGCTATAGCCCTTATAGCTCAGAATTTGGTTTCTTAAAGCTGTTCAGCTAAGATTGTCTTAAAAGTGTATTGTGTGGGCCAGTTTAGGCAGTGAAAAGCATTTTCAGGAGTCAGTGCATAGAGAATAGTTTGTTCCATTTCCATCTGTTTCATGTTATTGAATGAATAGCCTTTTTCTCTTTTGCTGCAAAAGCTCATCAGGCTGCTGCCTGCCTCAGTCTTTCTGGGTGACTGGGGAGAAAGGCCTCTTCAGTGCTTGTGTTCACTATGACTGGAGACAGCCTTGGGCATGCAGCAGAGCTAAAGTATGTAGCTAGCGCAACCTCAGTGTAAATTACAGGGTTATCTGGATTTAGAGTGGCGGCCACGCCAGACACACCCCCTCAGCACAAGTTCTCTCAGCCTGCCAGGCTTAGGCGAACAGATGCTACTTTGTTGACTGTGGCATCATGTGTGAGCCCTCAAACAGGCTCTCTTGTTACCCGTAGCTTTCAACATGCTTCTCAACCTCAAAGAATTAAATATTGATTTCATATGTCCCATTCTTTCTTTAAGAGAGTGCACCCCATGATTTTCTAAGCATTCGGGGGGAGAAGTGTGAACATTCAGTCATGCGTGAAGGTAAATTTAAGTCGTGTAATGCATTTTGGTAAAGGGTAGATTATTTTAAAGCTAGTGCAGATTATAAAACAGAGGAATTGTTAAATGATGGGAGAAATCCTGTCAACATATTTTTTCTCCTTTTTTGGCAGGGTTTTTGAATTGCTGCTTTTCATGGCTTTTGCCAAGAAAACATGGCATAAAGTCAAAGAGAGATGCTGTCACCCCTGAGTTATTTAAACGGAGGCACATAGTCTCTGTGCTGATGCAATCAGATTTTTCCAGCCAATACAGACAGGCCATTGACACCATACTGCAGGGACTCTGGTAAAACTGAAAAAGCCAAATTAATGAATAAAAATGGTCTGGGTCTTTTCATACACTGCGCCCAGTGAAATATCTCTTCTCTCTCTGCATCTCATATTGTCAACGAGTCACTTTTGAAGGGGCTTTTTTGCCTGCATCAAACTTTTTCTTGTGACCATTTCCTTTTGTGTTCAGTTAATTCTGTGAAGAATGCCACAATCATATGACTATGAAATCCTGTTATTTCTTTTACCCCTTCACACCGTGTCATAGGCAAGTTCCCACAGAGCTTTTACAGTTCGACTTTTAAACGTGCTGTGGACTTCAAGATATTCTGTTATCTGAACCCGACATGCATCAATGGATCTCGGCAATTTTTTTGTTGTCTGGAGCTTCCATCTGTTGAGGTTGAGATTTGTAAGGTATAATCCTTTCATGTCTTCCTCTGGTTCCATCAAGTACAGGTTTGTCCTGATTGGTCCTGTTCGCAGCCTCCTCAGTAGCACAGATCCACAAGTGTATAAGGCTATTATACCTGATATAGTTCATCCATCACAGATGGTCAAAGTGGAGGTCAGTTTAGTGTCTCATTGCAGCATATGAAGTGCCCTTTGGAATCATTAATTGACACAAAGTCTCTGCCATTCTCTGAGATACTTTGCTTTTGTATGGTGATAGCCGTAATGGCCCTGCGTGTCCTTTGGACAGGACGGTCTCATGAATGGAACGGAGCCTCAGGTGTGCAGTTTTATAGAGTATATGATGCAGTGGTTCTTTCGCTCTTTTTTTTTTAAATGCATTTTTAACAAGTTTTGAAAGAGTATCCAGAGTGCCGCTTGAGTTAACCCGAGATGTCAGAGAGGCTGTTTTTAAGGGGCAGTGCACGGAGCTCCTTCACTCCCACTGACTGAGTGGTGTATATCTGGGCCGTGGAGCCTCGCACACCCCTTTTCTATTTTGACTGCCACACATTGTTAGTACTCTCTTGGTCTCTACTGTCTGGCTGTGTTTTGGCTAGGAGGGCTGAGAGCCTGGTCGTGAAGGCCATTGTTCTCCTACTGTACTGCTGTGCCTCGCACCCCCCCCCCCCCCCCCCCCCCCCCCCCAGTTACCACCCCTTCACCCCTCACATGTAAAGAATGAGAAATATGTGGTGACTTGAATCTGCTGTGCTTTGTTTGTTTTGCCCAGATCGTCCAATCAAAAGATCAATTCCATCAGAATCCGACATGGTGATTATGGAAAAGTACCCAGTCACTGCAGTGCAGCTGACTGCTATAAGAGTGGTTTTGCATGTTATAAGGAAATGTATAGTCACTTTGGGTGGCCTTTTTTTTCCCTCAGCTGAAGTTTATAGTTGCTATAATGAAAGGGTATTTAACTGCTCTGCTTGCCATCTTATAGTATAACTGCCCAAACATTCGAAATACAGCTGCTTGTTTACATCTGATATGATCTGGCAAAATTTAGCAAAGAATTTACATAACATACAGAAGGTACATGGCCTTTGTGAAGTATTGTACCTGAAGGTATAAACACAGAACAGTGTATTACACACCAAGGTTATTTTATTTCTCCATAGTCCATAAGAGAAATGTGGTCTGTGCATAAAACTGAAAAGTAAACAGTTTAAATCAGATTGGATGCAGCAAATGTGTTGGTGGGAATAAGGTCTGTTCTGAACATCTTGAGGTTTTGAACGGTTCAGGGCTCGTTAAAAGTCTGACCTGATTGTTTGTCAGTGCCTCTTTTTGATCAATCGCTTGGACGTTTTTCATCAGAAATACACAGTTACCAAAATGACTGTAATAAATTCCAAACAACATAAATTAAACATAGACAAAACCGTCATATCCTGTGCCAGATAGGTGCTTCGATACTGAATATGCAAGTAAATGTTTTTGAAGATCAAAAAGGCAGAAATGTTGCACACCAAAGACATGTCTCTAGCCAACAGAAGTGTTCCAATATTGAGTATAATGGGGTAGATGCTATTCTTATTTGTTCTCACAGGAACATCATCTTTTTCAGTCAGTAAGTCTAGATACCAAGCTATTTTCACCCAGTTGGTCTGTGGAAGTTGTGAATTGATATTGATATTAGATTTCAAGATATAAATGGAAAAAATGGTCACTGGTGAAGTAGCAAATCAGAAAAATCAACTCAAATAAAAAAAACGGCCTCTTTTTACCTGGACAGAGGAGAAGTGGCTCCATAGGGGTGTGACCTGTGTGGAGGCCTGTGCAGTTTCTTCTTGATTTACCTGTAACTGTACAGGCACCAGTCTGTTATCAGTCTTTGAAGGGCAATAACAGAGCTGGACTCCGTCCAGCTGTCTGTCTCATAACATGGTCGGTCGCGTTCTTCTTGACACTGAAATCAGATGGTGTCACATGAGTTTCAAATTCATTGATCCAGCGATGGTGTGTAATATAACTTTTGACTTATGAACATGTCTTTAAACGTAGAAGTTAACAAGTCATGAGTAGTCCACTCAGAACAGAAGAAGAACATCTGATTGATCAGAAAAGCTCAGAGGGGCACAAACAAGGCCATGAACAAGGCACGCAAGAGAGATGTGCGATGCTCTAAACTTTTGTTTCACCGTTATTTCGGTAATTGTTGGATGGGGTTGGAAAAACAAGCAGTTCTTCAACTGTTTGAGTTTCTCTTTTCTTTCTGAGAGGACAATGCTGGTCAGGTAAGACTTTGTTGGCTAAGCCGGATCATATGGCTGGGCTCTCTAGTCTGAATGTCAGCTGGGTTGGTTTCAGTTCTCTCCTCTTTATTACCCCTCTACAATATTAAAGGAAATAGACACCAGACCTGGTCCAACCATAGTAACAAGAGTTTGTTCCTCTTACTGTTTGTCATGTCTCTCATTGGGCCAGAAACTCAGGGGCATTACCGCTTGTGCTGTGCGTGTATGTATATGGTTTTTTTCCCCCCTCTGTTTGTTTGGCAGTGGTATGGGCTTGATACTATTTTGAGGAAGCTCCGTTAGAATGCAGAATTACTAGATTGTTGGTTTACACTGGAAAGAACTTGCTCAAGTTGATAAGGGCGCTGTTTGCCAGTTGCCTCATATAAGGTGTGTTAAGAATTTACTATATGGTGGTGTGTTTCCTTTCCATTTTAGAAGCTCAATGACTCCTTGAGCCTACAGTTCTCTCATTCATTTTCCACTTTTTCTAAGCATCTTCGGAATGGAACGGAAGGAGAGTTCACACGCTCTTAGATCTTGGTGTTCTTTCAGCATCTGAGGTGTGATATAGCGAAGATAGTCAACGCTAAAGAGTCCAAACAAAATGTATCTTTTCAGTGAGTCTTTTGTTCTGTAATTTTCCCCTTGTTCTAAAACAATGGTATCTCCCTTTGTGCCTGCAGCTCCCACTGTGTAAGTGTTAATGTGATATGGAGTGGGGAATATGAATATGGTACAATCCTTCCAGCCTCCCGTCCCCTCGTCCACACCTGAACCCCCACCCCTACTAGAGGTCTCCTGCTGACTGTCTGAGTGCCACTCCAGCAGGGGGTGGACATCCAGTGCCCTCCATGTATGGCTCTAAAGTATGGGAATGAACCTGTTAGTTGAAGATGACGCTCCCTGGCAGATCTGCCTGTGTGTAGCACCCAAACATTCTCACCTGTGTCCTCCAAACAAGAACATACAATGCTTGTATCTGTGTGATCTTGTCTTGGGCGTGGTAGAACCACAAGAGGAGAAGACAGCTGAAATGTTGCAGATCACAGAGAGAGAGAGAAAGAGAGAGAGAGTAATTCTACACGAGTGAAAGTGCTGCCTTAATTTAATTCTTGTGGATCTTTGAAGGGGGAGGGTCTATCTCCAGTGCGAGTATTGACAGTAAGGTCTCTGAAATGGCAGGTTGGACGGGCTTAATTCTGTGTGTGAAATGATCACATACTTATTCACTCCTTTGAGTTATATTTGCTATTTATTCTTAGGAAAGTTTACTGCGTTAAGGTGAAGAGCATCTTCAGTCTAGAGTGACATGGTATTACAAGCGAGTGATGTGTAGTGCAGTTGCTGTAAAGTGCATTCGGATGAGAAACTCTGACATAGGAAAGACTTGTGCCTCTGAAGTACCGGACAACAGACTCCTCTCATCTCTTCTCCTCTCCTCTCCTCTCCCTGTGCACACGGTCAGCTAGCTACGTTTAGTGCCATGCTGAAACAGTCTGGATGCCTGTTCTCCTTTCAGCGGCAAATGTTAATTGGAGTGTGCTGCTGGCTTTGTTTGTCCAGTCGTATCCGGTTACTGATGAAGGGGGGCAGCTTCAATAATAGATACCACAGACAATGGAACTGGCACATGCACACCACCCCCCTCTCCCTCTCTCTCTCTCTATCTCTATCGCTCCATCATCCCCCCCCCCCCCCCCCCCACCCTCCCACTCAGTCATCCTCAGCCAGTGAGCGAGCCTGAGAGTGAGCCTACAGGACAGCTGTTCCCCTTGTATACCACAGTGCCCCTGTTTCCAGGGAGATTGCTTATCAACCTGTTGAGGCTCTCGCTCTCCCCCTCCCTCCTTCGTTTTCTCATTCTCTCTCTTTCTCTCTCTATGCCTCTCTCTCTCTCTGTCTCTGTGTGTCTGCCTCTCTCTCTCTCTCTGTCTGCTTAGCCCCCTCCTCCCTCCCCACCCCCCCACCTTCCTTGTAACTCCCCGTGATGATGCTAGTACCCTTTCAGCAGGGACGTGGAGTTACTGTATACTGAGTAATTGTTTGCTTTCGGTTAATTTGTGTACACACAACAGGCTCTTTACTCTGCCCAAGTCTGTCCTCAACACACACGGTGTACTGTTTTACAATAGAGTCAAATATACAAATGCACACACACACATTACACACGCAAGCTCCCTCCCCCTCCCTTATCTGTGCTCCTGTCCTCCACTCCCTTTCTCTCTCTCTCTCTCTCTCTCTCTCTCTCTCTCTCTCTCTCACTGTTGCACTCGCTTCTCTTGAGCTCTGTCTCTCTCACCCTCCTCTTGATCCTGAAAGCACTTCTTTTGCTCCCTCTTTCTTGCTGTCATCCTCTTTTCTCTATCTTTATTCTTTCTCTTCTATGTTTTGCTAGCCATCACGATGACTGCAGAAGACTAAACTGACATGCTACCAATGAGTTCCAGGTACAGTGGTATTTAGGTTATATTACAATCTCGTACCGTTACCAAGTGGTTCCCTTAAACAGATATTGAAATGTTTTATGTACTCTGTGGTAGTGTAGGAGTTTTGAGTATGACTGTATATCGATCCATGTGGACTTTTTAATGATGTATTTAGTTGCAAGATGATTTAGAGACCACAGTTTTGCTGAACTTTTTGCAGTATTTATAACTCTGTACTTGCTAGCTTCTGATTGTTCAATTGTTTCTTGTGATGTTTGACACATAGTCCATTTGAATATAAACTTTTTTGTTGTTTGAAGCAAAAAAACTTTTACTTTTGCTAAAATACCCTGAACAGAACTAAACAGTTTGCAGAAAAAGGTGCCAAGAAAGGCAGCTGTATTTGTTTTTAGTTCAGTGTAAATGACACAGATTCACTTAGACTTTTGTAGCTTCTCTGCTTTGTTTTCATGTTTACTCCATCTGTCCGTATGCTAGTTCTGTCTGCTGTTCGTTCTGAGTGTGTACCAACATTCACTCAGTGTTTGTGCTCATGGTGGAAAACAAAGCACAATCTTTATTACAGTTCAAATAACGTATATATATGTTAACAGGCTCTTTATGACACATCTCAGTCATTTATCCAGAGTTGTCTGAGTTGTTCAGACGAACAGTGGAAATCACCTACCAGTTTCTTCCTCATTCACTTCACAAATATATACGGTCTAGGTCTTTACTATCAAAAAAAAAATCATGCATTCTTAAGACGAAGGCTGAACATTGTTCTAAAATGTTCTAAAATCTTAAATGTGAATCTTCTGCGCGACAAGCAATTACTCTTTTGAATTCAAATAATGAAAATAAAAAGTGACAGCAGATTGTCAGTGGCTAGTAGATTGAATAGTTGCCTCCGGGTGCTAAGCAGAAAAGTGGTGGTTGTCTTTGTAAAACTGGTTTGATCACAGATGGAGGATGAGATGAACTAAGGAACACAAACAAAAGAAGGCGGGGGGTTGAGGAGAAGTCCCTGTCAAACCAAGTTTGAGCAAGCACACAGACGTTCACACACTCTGAACACACGACAGGGCGCATCGAAAACAAAGCATTAAAGTGTCAAATCATTAATTCAACTCATCATACTTTAAGACGCTGAGTCGAGGGAGTAATTAAACTGCCTTGACAATGAACGACAAGAGACGCCGAATACCTTCAGCAGCCGTTCCCGTACGACTCCTCGTCACATAGTTGTCATCCATGAACGCAACATGTTAACTGCATGTTACCAGGTGCGAAACTGGGAGTCGTGAACAATGCCGGAGAATGTCAGAGTCTGTGGCTGTTAAGACGCTACACTTCGTGAAATACTTGATAATCCAGACTTTGAACTGAAAAGTCAGTGCACTGAAGGTAAATTACATAATTCACGGGTGAGAGAAGACTGCACAAGTTTCTAAACCTGTCTCAACAAGCTGATTGATCTGTTGCTTCGGTATGAGAAACGAGCCGACAGCGAACGAAAAAAAAAACACATGGTACATGGTATATTAAGCGTTGTCCGAACGAAGAGAAATGTTTCCAATATGTTCTCGCAATTTGGAGCCAACAGATCATACAGATACAGACTGTTTTTGGCCACGTTGTTGCTGGTTTTTTTCCCGGCGCTTAAAACTAGGCTGGCAGGAGAGTCACTCTGGTTTGTTTTGATTCTCAGAGACAAGCAGAGCCGTGTGGACCTTGATATGGCTAAAAGATCATTTCACAGTGGCACACATCCAGACCACTCTTCCTGCGCTCTGACGAAGACCACAAGGCCACACACATTCAATATTCAGTTTCATTTGATGGAAAATGTCATCCGACAAGACCTGTGGTAACCTCACAATTCCAACCGGCAACACGCCGTAGTAATAACCCAGAGAGCTGGATGGCTTTGAGTCCCAGGTATTGATTTGTTAGCTGTCAGTTTGACAATATTTGTGTCTTTCCGGGCAGGAGGTAGTTTTTTTTCTGGTGATACCCAGCGTTTGCAGGTATTTACAGTTTACAGCACAATCCATCTGTATTAGAACTGGAACCTTTAAAGTGCAGTGTTTCAGGATAAGCCATATCCACAGACAGACAGCGTTGTAAGTGCAGATCTCTGGCCAATCATGGAGAGTGGAGTGTGATTCCTGCCGGTTTCTTAATATCTACCCATTTTATATATATAGTCCTCTGTTCAGAATGTGACCCATAATTATTTCTTTCATTCTAAAATGATATTGAATTCTACCCCGTGGTAAACCTGTTTTATGCAGAGCAGCGTTTTGAGGGTTATTTGGCTTTCAGACAGTCCTGGTGATGTAGTGATACGGTGTTGTTCTGTGGAGCTTTGTTTAAGCAGTTCGCATTTGATGTTGTGACAGTGGAAGGTGTTGCATAAGCAGTGGAACCCAACTGATGTTCCATTTGAAAACAACATGGTTTCCTCTGCATTGTTTCCATGAATATTTCCTTTCCTTTTCCATTCATGATGAAGACCTGCAGTGTGAGCTCCATCAGTACCCATAAGATTGGCTTCACTGTGGAACATTGTACTGTCATCTCTCTGGGCTTTTGCATTGTTAACTTCACCATATGACTCATTGCCGTTTAAGTAAAAATGCTGGTGTCAAAAATGTCTCTGGCAGCATTACAGGTGTCATTATAAGTACAGATTTTTGAAAGATACCACTCATGAGCACCCACATCTTTCTTGTGATATACGGTTATGCACCTAAACCAATAACTTTTGATTGAAGTTTGAAGTCAAATATAAAATCACCAAATTGAGGTGATCTTTAAAATGAATCATGAGCGGTTAAAACAGCACAGTGGTGTTATTAAATTTTTGTATCACTCATAACTGATTTCATTTTCTATGTTCATTGTTAATTACAGAATATCCCCCAGCTAAAGTTTGAAATGATCAAATTTTCAAAGTTTAAAGCCCTGTCTTCTTCCCTGTCTATTTTAGAAGTTCTCATAAAATCATAAAACTTTTTTTATTATTATTATTATTATGCATGTGGGGACCCTAAGCATGAGAACAAGTTGTGTTTAATGACAGGTTACCCTGAGTGTACACGCTTGCTTTACGAGACAGACCTTTTTTTTACTAACAGGAGACTGCTGGGTGCTTCTAGCTGTCCATCATCCTCTCAGGTTTATTACGTTTTGTTTACTCAAAGACAGTGCCTGCTGATAGCGAATGTGAATTAAAAAGCATTTAAGGAAGTCGTATTAACCAGATAGTCATTGTGACGTCTTTAATGTAATCATATATCATTGTAATCAGTTAAGCACCTGGAGGGATGACATCAGGATGTGCTTTTTATGATGAATGATCCTCTCTTTTAATGTCACACACACACACACACATATTTATGTTCTTAACATCAAACATCTAAACATCAAACAACACACATGGTGGTCTCTTAAACATTGGACTAACTGAATGAAACCTAAGTGGGGCAACACATTCATGACTAGGGTCAAAATAATGACTCATGTGTGCATGCATCATGTGTGAGCAGTGTTGGAGTAGTCTCTGACAAGTTTGTGGACACACAGCAAGGTATGTTTTAACTGTTTGAAAATATGCTATATACTTTTATGATTTGTTTGTATTGTCAGGATGACATGTGATTTGGACTTTAATGTGTTGATGAGGCTCACGCTAGCAGCCTGACCTGGCCCTGCTTCTATTATGAGCTCTGATCCAGTTCTCATAAAGGAATTGGGCCGATGAAGAGACTGCATTGAAAAAGTCTCATCGCAGTCAGGCACCTCTCTCTCTCTTTCTCTCTCTCACTCACACACACACACACACACACACACACACACACACACACACGCTAATTAAAGACACTTAGCAGTAATAATGGCACCGGGGGAAAATGGCACGGTCTGCCCTCGGCACATGGCACGGTGAATGCCACGGTTAGCATGGGGGTGCTCGGAGGGCGTGCCCTCTTCTCCCCTGGGTGGATGGGTGGGGGGTGGAATGGGCCATCCACACGTGTGTGGAACCTCTTGGAACAGTTTCATTACTCCGTCCCTGCGCAGGTCAGGCTGGGATCCATGTGCGCTTGCATTTTTCATTTACCAGAGAAAATGTCAGAGGCATCAGAGAAGGGCTTAGCTGTAAAGGGTAAAGAGATTTTATCTTTCTTTGCATATTCATTCTCCTCTGGTCTTGATTTGAATATCACCTCAAAAAAAAAGATAAGCCTTCTGTTCTTCACCTCGGTGGGGACAGAGAGAGAGAGAGAGACGAGACATGACGTGACGTGACAGGTTCCAGGGATACTGAATCTCATTAACCAGCTATATCTCTGTGTCTTAAACAACACCTGATGTGACTGGAAGCCTTAAACTATAGAGCAAACACAAGCTTCTGGTTCTCTCTTGTAGTGTCTCTATTCGGTTCTATTTACTCCTCTTTCCAGTGAATTTCTACTTTAGCTCTGTCATTCACAGTGAAAATGATTGTGCCTTGCTTCAGGCTACTGACTAATGAAGGGCACCAATTATTCCATTTAATCACTCAAAAAAATCTTCCATGCTTCGTGATAGTGCTAGATGATTGTCAAATACAAAATGGCGGCTTTATTGGCACAGTTGCCATGTATTTCTGTTCATTGCTATAGAGTATTGTGAAAACTCTATATTCTTGGACACCCTCTTCCAGTCGTGAAGGCCTGTGCAAAATGCTGTGGTATCCTTTCCATTTTTCTTTAAATTCATCTGCATCTGATTGGTTATACGTTTTCAAATTGCAGATGCTTTTAGACACACACTAGATCAACAGAAAGATGGATGCAAGTTCTGTTTTTCAGACCTAAGCTTAAGCACCTAGTCTTTTGATCAAGCCTTTTTGATTAATCATTTCACATGGCTCAGACAGTTACTTACTATACCAAATGACTTTTTAACATGTAATTTGGGGCTTTGTACTTAACTGTTCTCAAACATTCCATTTTTCCTCCTCAAAAACCTCTTATGTGATTTAGTTGAGCAAGTGCTCCTGCCGTTCCTTTTATAAATACTTTTACAGCCACTTATCGGGAATATTTGATTAGGTTTCAGTACACTGAATAGAAGAGAACTTTAGCTTGCTTAGGCTGACCTTAAGTCTGTGTGTATCTCTCTCAGGCCAGTCCGTCAGCTGCCCCGAACATACAGAGACATACATTAAAAGGGCTTTTCGGAGGCTCCTCCTTTTGTCTCAGCAGTCGAGCGTTTATGGTAGAGCAAGGACACACCCCTCTGTGACCTTGCTGAAGAGAAGACTAAAGCTAGAACAGTAGAGGTAGTCAATTAGTAAGGTGATCCCTCTTGTGTAGGGGGTCTTGCTCAAGAAATAAAACACAAACGGAGGCATTGCCTTTAGTGCTTAGCTGTCTGAGGTGTTGAAGCTTTTGCCAGCCATCTTGTAGATGAAGAGACAGTCTGCTTGGTCCGTCCACCTCCTAGACAATTTGTTGCTAATGGATGCATTTGTGAGCTTGTAAGACAGGCTTCTTGAGGAATTAATGCACTAGACATTTCTCAAGCTTGAACCAGTCTATAATGAGACACATAAAGTATTTATTGATTGTTGCTTCCCTGATGGTTTATGCTGTTACGTGTAGGTTAGTGAAAACAATTGGATGATAGTTTGTATATGAGATATTCCTTTGCATTTTCAGATATCTAGACTTTTGGGTCTAGATGAATCTCTTGGTCATTTGAAGTAGATATTTCTAATAATCTGAAACCAAGTTGGGTTATATATATGTGTATATATATATATATAGGTTCAAGTCATTACACTCCTTTTAAATTACAAGATCACAGGTCTGTTCAATGAACCTGCCCTACAGTCCCATTTGTGAAAGCCACTTGATGTAGCCCCTCACTTGGCCAAGTCAGTGTCTCTCAATAGATATATTTGCCAGTTTACCTCGTGTTCTCAGGGTCGGTGTCATTGGTGTTCCTGTTTTTGTTCGGTATGTCTGTAGGTTGAGCGAAGGTAAAAAAAAAAAAAAGAACTAGTGAGTTGACTGACAGATTTTTATTTTGTGTTTCAGTGGGCATCTGAGGAGCCTCCCACTTCTGCTTTTACGTGTGGCCGTACTACCATGAGCAATTCTACTCCATCCACAGGTATTGTGATCTCCATCACTGCTGATATTAGCCAGAAGTCCAAACACCTTGAAATTACAACTATTTTCTTTCACTTTTGCAAAGTAATTAGAGTCATTGAGCCTCTTCTAACTTGATGAAAATTCAAATATCTTTTCTCCAAAAGAACATTTTGTGATTCTGGTATCTTTTAATTTTGCTCAGAAAAGCCAAGAAGGACTTCGTTATTTCCCCTAGGAAACACTGGAATATCTTTCAACTCTTCTTTTCATAAAGGAAGTGATACCTGGTATGTGGAAGTTAGCATTGCTT
The DNA here is from genome assembly GCF_902362185.1 of Chanos chanos. NCBI lineage: Eukaryota > Metazoa > Chordata > Actinopteri > Gonorynchiformes > Chanidae > Chanos > Chanos chanos. The sequence goes on from NC_044497.1 coordinate 42,524,568, forward strand.
TAGTATGTAAGGGTAGTTTATGATGAATGTGAACCATTTAAAGATGGGTATTACTTTCAGAAGCCTGTTTCTTACGTCAGAAGGGGCGAATGTCCACTTTAAGACCCAACACCCACTCCTATACTTACACACCACCACCGGCCTAGAAGAATATCCTAGGTGAAACACTGGGTGGTTATCACTAATGTTATTGGGGATTAGCTGCTTAGTCCATGTGCAGTTCATTATTTGAACAGAACCGAATGGCCAGACAACGAGAGCTGAAATGGAGGGCAGTGTAAAATGACCCCATCAGCTCGACTTGTCAAATGTGAGTGCTCTCCGTCTGTCTCTCACTCTGTCTCTCTCTCCTTTTCACTGCTCTCTCTCACAGTCACTGTAGACTGAGAAACACTAAAATCAAATGGGTATTTGGGAAAGAGCTCTGTTTTTTGTTATTTTACTGCTGAATATCTGATGGACAAGAACATACCCGTAAAGTGAAATAAGATGAAATTAAATGGTATTCATTTGTCATAAGGCGAAATATGGATACGGTTTGCTTTTTAAAACTCTCTGCTTGTTAATCAATATACAGATGTGCTGAAAACCTCCAAGAAAATGTCATCTTTGGCGTTCGATGTTAACACTAAGCTGTACCTTGTTAGGCTTAGAATGAAATGAGAGATGCCGTGTCTTCAGCCAGTATATTTTTGTTTGGGTCTCCAGATAAAGAGATGCCCCTCTGTGTACACAGGATTCTAAGGACTCAATATTACAGCTTAGCATTACCGCTAATATTTCTCCATATTTACAGAGAAGTGAGCTGAAACAGCCAGAGTAAATGGGTCTATGAGACATGGGTCAGACAGCCTCTGACAGTTCACGGCTCACATGAAATACCCAAGGTCAATATTTTCACACAGTCTCCCTTCCGTAAGACAGATGAGAATGTTGGCATGGTGTGGATAATTCACGGATATGTTTTGCCAAATCCATCAGTCGGACACATTTGTGATAATGGCTTGAAAAATAGCCATGATCCTTCCTTGCGTGCCGATCTAAACCAAGTAGTTTGGCTAGGACCACGGCACGTATGGCCTGTTTGTGACTGAGACTGTAAGTTAAAAGCGGTTGTTTGTAGACTATTTTTTGCTTTTCCGGCTGTTCTGTTCTGAGCAATTGTTCTGCTCCGTTCTAAATGGACAGAACAGAGGTAATTGCCCTGGTAGGAATTTCAGCCCTCTGTCGGTTTAACTCCTACCGTGACACTCATGTCTGAGTGAAACTTCGACTCTGTGTTCCCTGAGTGTGTCTGTGAAGTCAGGGTGAGTTATTATCGGCTTGTGTGACTGGTTCTACTCACCATAGCAGAACACACCTCAAATATAAGCACTTTTCACGAGTAGTACAGGTCAGAGTCTCTGCCATGGTTGGTTCCATCATGACGAATGCTTCCATACTCCGTTTCAGTATCTGCCGGGAGCGTTCCGTCAGAGCTACACAAAACATATTTCCGCCCTGTCAAACCTGACTGAGTCTCATCCCTCAGGCAGAGACGACAGCAGTGGAAAAAGCCTAGTGGATAGGGAAGTGCAAGCTGATTGGCAGTTTTGGCTGGTGGGCAGGACGAGAGGGAGGGGCCAGGGAGGCAGGTGGAGAGCAGGGAAGGAGTTGTCTGCTCAGGGATGGTATTTCAAGAATGTCAGATATAAGAACCGTCGACAGGCAGTAATAAAAAACCAAATTGTGGACAGCGTTCCATGAATTCCGAGGTGTTCTAGCAACAGTTGAAGTTGGTCTGTGCTCAGACTCGAACATATCTGACTGCAGGTTGACGAACCATAGTAATTTAGATTTGCTTTTATTGGCCTGTAGGTATGTGACACTGGTAAAAGGATGACTTTTTTTTTCTTTTAGGAAGAAGTTTTGTTAGAGACAGAGTTGTTAGTTGGTTTTCTAGAGACCTTACAACATCCAGACAAAATTTTGTTGAACCTCAGCGGTGGCTATAGTGGCTGCATTTTTGCAGGGAAATTACTGTGAATTTGAAATAATTAGGGTTTGTTTATACGGTCAATTACCCCTCTCTTATACTACAAGTTCAGTGGGGGCATGAACACCAGTAATGGTGAAATGATTTGATGTTTGTGAGTGAACTTAAGTGGTTCTTCCTGTGAGACAAGAATCTCAAAGGCCTGATATAGGCTACTCTTTTAGCTCTGTTTGGTGATATTACAGTCGCCTGCTGCCATTAAAAACATGTTTTACAAGGATATGAAAACTCAAATGAATCCATTTGCCTGCCTGAATCTGGCCCAATTTTGTCTTTTTTTTCTTTTTTTTTTTACTTTTTTGCAACAAGTGTTTTCTCATTCAAGTGTCAGAAAGGAGCATGTAGACATGAGGTGCAGCTTGAGTGCGGCATTGCCTGAAATATGATGTTACTAATCTCAACTGTGTTTGAATAATTTAGCACTAAGAAGTGTCTTATATTTCAGCATGATTATCTTGGGTCCACATTATATTTACTGATGTCCTGTGCTGACTGGAGCTCACACACGGGGTTTACATTTGAAAGGTCTGTTTATGCATTTCCTAAAGAGAGGGCCCCTGGCATGTTTGATTCAAGGGGATGGATCCCCTAATCTCATTAAACACACAATAAGATTTGTTAACGGCACAATGAGATGAATCGGCATGGCCGAGCCAGATGCTTTGATAGGTCGTGTGTATGTCACCATGGCAACACAGGGTCATTGGAGAATGAGACAGTCATCATTGCCTGTATTCTCCCTGCCTACTGCTATTGTCGCAAGACGCCTGTTTCCAGGCCTTTTCAAATTGTTTTAAGCTATGTTTGTAACTTCCTTTGAAATTGCTCTCCAAAGAAAATGAAGGTAATGTATCTGAATGTCACCAATGGAATTTTATTTAAACCTCATCACACAACATTAAAAAGCAGTTCTCTCAGCCTTGCAGTCTGACTGACCGCCGTATTAAAACATTTGTAGCTTCTAGAATAAATTAAGGACTAAGCACTGTTTGACCGTGTTACGTGGTCAAAACCTGCTGCTTTCCTCTAGATTGTTTGGTCTGCTCTTCTTCGCAGCAGAATGAAAAAAAAAACATGAATCTATTCGGCTAGCACTGTTGAAGGGATAATCTAGTTTCTTTTCTTAGCTTGTTAGCTCCCTGCATGTGGTAGGCTACTGCTTGGTCTTTCTTTATCATATGTAAGGTTTCCCAGTAGACCAGCCTCAAGTTCTGTGCTCAGTAATTTAGTGTGAGAAATCTCTGCATGTAAGTTAAATTTTCTGACGTCTGTTTTCTTTGTATTGTGATGGTGCCTATAGAGTGACGAGGTTTTGAACTTCTTTGTTAGGCTGAGAATGAAGAGATGTATATAGATAAACCTAGAAGTCCGTACTGTGTTTTTTTTTTTATTAGCTGTGTATAGATACATTATTATAGACCATTAAAGTACATCTCTTCAGTCATCTGTAAACTGTAGACTGTGTGTGTGTGTGTGTGTGTGTGTGTGTGTGTTCATGTGTGCCAACACCATATTAAAGTTTGCTGTAGTACACACACTCGCTGTCCAGTCATGTGTTTTAGAGCACTGCCCCTATGCCCTGCACTAGACTGATGTCATGGAAGAAGCCAAGGGGGAGGAGCCACCCCAGTCAATTTGCAGATGTCTCATTTGGAAAGGTTGCTGTTAGTATAGTGTATGACAGGCTCACTTATAGACATACAGTCCTGGTACTGACTCTATTTGTCTTGACAGAGTCACAGATTATATCTCAATATCAATACGTTATTGGGCTTTAGCTAATCTTTCTTTCAACCCCATTTGTCTTTTGCTCTCAGCGAACAGGTTCCTCTTCCTGTACCGTACCCATGGGCCTTTATGAAAGGGAGAAACAGGCTGGTGGTGACGCATCTCTCTTTGAATGCAGAACTACACCAAGAGTAGTGGGGTGCTGAGAGTAGGTGAGAGCAGGTGAAAATGTATCTCCTTCTGGGCCTTGAAGACAGACAGGGCTGGGCAGGGGACGGGTCTTCATGCTGCGTGCATTGAGGCTGTTCTGTGGGCTGTGGTGCGGCGTCCTGCTGACAGCAGCATTTTCTTTTGTATCCTCTCGGCCTCCTCTTCTCCACTGGCTGGATTAACTCTAGTGCGTGTGTGTGTGTGTGTGTGTGTGTGTTTGTGAGGCGACGTAATATAACGCATAAGCTTGATGGTCTTTCTCTCTCTCTCTCTCTCTCTTTGTTTTTTCTCTCTCTCTCTTTGTTTCTCTCTCCCTCTCTCTCTCTCTCTCTCTTTCTCTCTCTCTCTCCCTCTCTCTCGTGCTGTCCCTTGCTCCCACACATGCACGCATGCACACATTCTTTGGGGCTAAGACACCGTACATATGCCCCTCCACATTAGGAATACTGGCCTATTTTGAGTGAGTTTTTGGGCAAAATCATCAGACTTCCTCTTTTACCGAATTCGTCAAGGACATGAAATTCATGTGTAAATAATGTACAGTTTTGTTTAGGCCCCCCTTACTCTGTGGAACTGATTGCTCTCTCTCGTCGGCAGAGATGGGCAAGCACAAAAGATCAGACTGCCAGCTGCCAGCAGAATCCTGCCTGGACTTGGTGCCAGTTTCAAACCTGCCAACTACTGTCTAGTACCCAAACCAGACTTCAAAGGAAAGAGCATAAGTCAGTACTGACTCATTACTGTGGTGTTTGAAGTCTCTGATGGCCACATTGTTCATCTCTGCCTTCGGATATTAAAGTAATACAGATTGTCTTGATAAGATAAGCAAAGGGTCTGATGGTGTATCTGATAGCGTTTGATTTGCTGTGGCGTTCGGTCTCCATAGTTAACACACGTCATATAATCCTAAATGAATCTAAATGAAGTCACCCTTACCCCGGATATCAGTCATCTATCAGACAGGGACACATTCTTCAGTCATTTGAAAAGTGTAGGTATCACGGCTTTTGTATTTGCACTTTTCTTTATCGCTGTGCACCGTACGTCTGATAAATATGTCAGTTCTCCGTCTCATTAAGACATAAGAGGGAAAAGATGAAGAGGGGAAGACTGATGGTGTGAGACAGAGCAGTAAGAATGTGGTTGCCTCTGGGTTGGGTGTGGAAACAGTTAGGGGAGTCCTCCAGTGTCTGTCATTCCAAAGCTGTCACCAGTCTGCAATGTTCCCCTGGAGATAGCAAAGTGCCAGAGTGCCCACAATGGGCACCATTTGGAGTGGGCTAGACTCCATAAGCCTCCTAATCCTGTAAGAGGCTTGTTCTGTTGTTTGAGGGGCTGCAGTGCTCTCATCCATTGGGTGTGGCCCTAGCTGGTGTGATTTCCTGGACTTTTCCACGACCGACTGTGTGTCGTCATCTTTTTTTCCTCGTTTTGCCTGTCACCTGTTTGTCCTTACATCATATGTCAAAGTGTGCGACAGTGTCCCACAGAACAGTCAATGCATGAATTGATGCATACATGTAGAAACGTATCAGTTTTGAATGCTGCTTTTGAGTTGATGTGAGTCTTTTTGATGTGAATACTAGTCGTGATGTGGGGTGGGCTCTTCGATAACATCCTCTCTCCTTGTTTCTTCTTTTTTTCTAGCTAATGGCAACGATAGCAGAAAATATAAAGGAGACCGATCTCCCTGTGGCCCTTCCCGCGTCCTCCATGTCCGCAAGGTTCCCATTGAGGTCTCCGAGGCAGAGGTCATCTCACTAGGAGTCCCATTCGGAAAAGTCACTAACCTATTGATGCTTAAAGGGAAAAACCAAGTATGTCATCCATACCACCCATTGTAGTAGCGAACTCCTAACCAAAGTTTGAGAGTTAGCAGTTAGTTAGCACGATTTAGGGGAGTCACAATTAATTGTGTGTTAACTGTAGTCACAATTTTTGCCCGTGCAATTAGGGAAGGACAAAAGGCTTCTGTTAATTAGCTCATTTTATTTCACACCAGCCCGTCAGCACGTGAGGGCAGTGATGAATTGCATAAATCTCCTTTGAGCACACTTTAAGTGCATTAATCAAGCACTGCTGTGTATGTCAGGTCCTTGACCAATCACAAATTCATGTGTTCAGCTGAATTACAGGGTTTCTTGGGAGTGCATCGTCAGCAAATGCGTTGTGAACCCAGTAGTCTGTTCATCTCTCTCTCTACATAGTGAATGTTTTATCACATTAAAAAAATGAGAAAATAAAAAGATAATGGATTCTTCTGAGGGAGGAATTAGAATTGTAAGAAAAAAAACATCTTCTGTGATTTGGAACTGTTTTAGTTTCAAAGGGGTTGATGATGCTCTGGTAATTTTAGTGAGGCAGCATCAGGAGTAGTGAGACAGCAATAGAATATTTTTAGATTACATGAAAACACGAATAAAATGAAAGAACTGTGCAATCTCTGTCATTCATAACTAACAGTTGCAGCTGCAACATCAGTCAGAATAAAATCATCTTCAAATATCTTCAAACATTTATCTTGCACAGGATTCTTAAAAGTATTTTGGTAGAAAAGGTTTAAATATAACCAAATGTTTGAAGTTGTATCACATTTAGTGTTCTGAACAGCAGCATTGGTGTTTTTGGATTAAAGAGGCTTTCTGAATTTGATTCTTGTCTTTATTTAGAAGAACAGTTTCATGAGTCCTGGCTATGCCACAGTTTCGTCACGATGTACAGATAACTGCTAAAATGCAGTAAACACCAACATGTGACCATACAACTTTTCCACCATTCAGCTGGCTGCTGCTTCTTTACAGCTGATACCCACAACATGCACTTCTAGATGTAGACTGATACTCTAAATTGATATTTGCACTCAATGGAGTTAGAGCTGTTAATTCTGTTCTTTATTCATATCATTAAAACAACATTAAAGGCAACACCTTTGTGCTGTGGACTACATTTGACTGTAGCTGATGATGTCTTTCCCTCACGCCTCTGTACCATTAGCATATTAGTCACTAGTCTTTTTACAACATTGAGAAGTTGAACAGCTTTTTTCTCTAAAGTTCCTACCAAACTTGCCCCAATCATCACCTCTTTTTCAAAGGAGACATGGCTGTGATGGTCAACATGATGGGAAATAGAGGCCGCCTAATATTTCTCTATGTGATGTCTCTATTTACTCCAGTGTTTCCTTCATTTTGGCGGTTACCTGTATGTTGTCTAAATGTATCCATGGTAACTGTGTCTTCGTGGGTCATTAAAATGTAAAAGTTTCTTTTGGTCTAAATTTGGCCTATTCTAGACCACTTTTATTCTCAAAGCACAATGTTTATCAGATGCACTTTGTTTATGGGATGGAATGAGTTTTTCCTGTCAGGGTAAACATCACAAAAAGCACTCCGCTGAAACAGAGATGTGTTCCGTCAGACAGTTTGGGTGGGCACTGATTTGCAGTCTATTTGTGCTTCATTACTGATGCCCAGGGATAGCAGTGAAGTGTGTATCCTTTTCTTTCAAATACATCAAGGTTTCGTTAATGAGAGGGTTCTGATAAGACTCGGAGCAGTGCAAGAACACAACTGGATGCACGCTTCTCTCTCTCTCTCTGTCTCTCTCTCTCTCTCTCTCTCTCTCTCTCTCAAGTGGCCTTTCATATTCAAATGGAACTGGCATATTTAGAGAAGAAAAGAAGGCCAAATTTCCTTATGCCCAGATGCATAAATTTTGCCATGCTGCATGGGTTGATTGGGCATCAAAGATCCAGTGTATTGTCGGTCAACACATCTATCAATCTCTCACACCTTGCTTGAGCAGACTTGAATAATTCGCTTTTGTGATGGCCTAGACAGTCTGTGAAAGAGAGTTTCCTCTTTGTCTAGATTCATAGGTCCCGCACAGACTTCAGAAAACATTTTTTTTTTTTTCCATTTGAGATTTGTTTCTCTCTGTTTATCAGACCGGATTATATTCAGTTTCTTTTTCAGATCATCTCAACAAATCCAATTTACAAGGTTGAAGTTGTTTTTTTTTCACTCCAACAGTCAGTGAGGGACAAATAGTTTACACACACTGAACCTGAGTTGTAATTTATTCAGTGCTAAAGTATCATTTCGGTTGAAGAATATGCGAGCAGATTGATTGGAGAACAGATGTTAGTGTTGCTCATGTTGTTTTCTTTCCTGGCCAGGCTTTCATAGAAATGGCTTCTGAAGAAGCAGCCATCACCATGGTCAACTATTACACTGCCGCCACACCCCACATCCGCAACCAGCCCGTCTACATCCAGTACTCCAACCACCGTGAGCTCAAGACCGACAACTTGCCCAATCAGGGGGTGAGAAAACAACTTTTCAGTCACATACAGACACAGACCTTTCACCTCTCCCGCTGAAAATAACAGGAACCTCAACTGACATGCACACGCACGCACAAGCACATGCACACGCATGTATATACCCACATACGCATATACGCACATATATTTAGAAAATTGTGCACTTGCATCTACATAGAAGCATTTATGTATCTGGCTAAGCTGTTCATGTTTCCGATATACATTTCTTGCTTTTCTGGCTATCAGATTTGGACCTGTATTGATCAGTGATAGTAAACAATGGAATTGAGGGGTGATTGTCTAGCCTGAAATAGAATTCCCTTGGGCTTAACCTCCATTGAAACTATTACATTTTGTCATCTTTGCTGAATATTGCTCCTTGAATTTAACAAGGCTTGGGGCTAGGTTGTTAGCTCTAGATCACTCAATCTGAGTTTGAAGCTGTAAGAATATCTGCCTGGAATGAAGACATAATACTTTGTCCCACAGAGAGCTCAGGCAGCGCTCCAGGCCGTCAATGCAGTGCATTCTGGGAATATGACTCTTTCTGGGTCTGCGTCAGGCAGCGATGGCACCCTGATGCCTGGACAGAGTCCTGTCCTACGTATTATTGTAGAGAACCTCTTCTATCCTGTCTCTCTGGAAGTGCTTCACCAGGTAAGCTACATGTCCCATACTACATCTTTCTTTCTCTCTCTCTCTCTCTCTCTCTCTCTCTCTCTCTCTCTCTCTCTCTCTCTCTCTTTCAGTCACCCCCCCCCCCCACACACACACATAAAGTAATGTTGGCTCTTAAAAATCCAGCTAATGTTGGATAAACTGTCTGAGGTAATGCCTTACGCTTGTGGGTTTGTAACGTGACTGTAAATCTGTTTTCTCCTGTCATCTCATTTATTCCCTCATAGATCTTCTCTAAGTTTGGAACAGTCCTGAAGATCATCACTTTCACCAAGAATAACCAGTTCCAGGCCTTGCTACAATATGCAGATCCCATAAATGCACACCATGCCAAAGTGGTCAGTAAAAAAAATCATGTTTTTTGGTCTTAACATTCCTTCTATTATCCTGACAGTATGTGTTTAACGTATGACATATTGAAAGAGCATATCTAACTCAGAGCAGCATTGCAAGCCCTACAAACGTGCAGACAGTAAGAGGAATGAGACACAGAAGCTTTAACAGTCTCGTATCACTGAAAAGATGCGTCTGGATTATGGGGATTTCTGTGGGAATGCACAGCTTGGCAGTGGTCATCCTGTACTAGAATTCTCATTCATTTCTCGGGTAACCTTCTCTGTAATCGTAACGTCAGTAGCAATCAATGGAGCTCTCTTGTTATATTCAGGAGCTGACACCTGTGTATGTATCACACCCTGCCAAAGGCCCCATCCTCAGCTGTACCCCCCCCCCCCAGCTATCTTACTCAAGGCCTTACAGAATGCTCCATCTTCTTCAATAATGAGTGGAAATTTGTCAGCATGGCAGCCATTCTCCCTCCGACCTCCTAACACCCCCACCCCTACCCCCCAAACTGAAAATCAGCCCTCGCCATGCCACACAAATCACGCACCCCTGTGATTAATTTGTCACCAGGGAGGGTATCTAATGAACGCCATTGAAGCCCATAAGAGAGAGAGAAAAAAAACAACCACGTAATTACTCCCCTGGTCTGCCACTGTTATCTATTGTCCTCCTGCCATGTTGCATTGCTTCCCTACACAATGAGCACATTTGTTTGGTGTTTGAGGTGAGGAGGGGTGTTGTACCCCCACCCTTCAGCCCTTGCTAAATTACTAGGGAGAAACAGGATGGAGGAGTAGCGCCCCCCCCCCCCCCCAAAGAATTGTATGCAGATCTAACTCATTATTTATCTGCATCTTAGTGGAAAGCTTGAACTATCTAACTGATGAAGAGGTGGAAAGACAGGGAGAGAAAGAAGAAGCACGTTTTTCCACTATTTGAGGATGATCCATTTGATTTTTTTCCTGGCTCTTAAGCATGACCGTGAATCTTTTAGTCTGTGGTCCTGAGATCTATATGCCTCTTTAGCTCTCTCTCTCTCTCTCTCTCTCTCTCTCTCTCTCTCTCTCTCTCTCTCTTTCTCTCTCTCTCTCTCTCTCTCTCTCTACTGTAGGGATTAGGCTGATGAGCGTTTGTCATCAGGGGTTTAGTTTAATGAACAGCCCCCTTGAGGGAAATCATGTCCACCCCCGGCCCCCTCTCAGCCCTCTCTCCTGTTTCTAATGGGAACTCCATTGTGTAGTATGTCAGAGCGGATCATCAGCCGGACCTCATCATGATGAGCTCAAGTCCGTCTTTTATTCTAGTCCAGCTGCTAAAGTAGTAACCCATATGTCGTAATTATTGGGTCATATTTCATTTCCCCAAACAAAACAGGCCACAGTCAAATGAGCATAACGAGAAAAATGACCAGGGAAAGCAGTTTGTTCCAAAGGTAATGATGGTGGCTTCAGAGACAGGGAATCGTGGATGTACGTCCAACGTACACGGGAAGCCTCCTGTTTCATTTCTTGATGGGGTCTTTCCTTCAGATTCAGATCTCCTGACCAAAAGTCTGATCTCTTCATTGTGAGAAATGAATTTTATGGTTACATGGCTCAAAGTCTTATAGATTTGTTTCACTAAGAAAGTATTTTATGCCAAAAGGCAGGAGGCAAAAAAAGAAATCTGGATTTCAGTTTTTATTACTTAAAATATCTGTCAGAGAACCTGTGGCTGAGTTGTAAGTAATTAATTGCATGAGAGAAAGATAGAGTAGCTGCAGAGTTTTCCATCAAGGCTAGGTGTAATTAAGTGGATTAGATCAAATCGACTGGCAGGTGCTGATCTAGTCGAGCGGCGTGTTCTCTCATTTATGGCAATCTGGACCTTGACCAAATATTCATTCACTATAGCACAGGTGTGACAGGCGTTGGTTCTACAGTTTGCAGGTTGTTTGTGGATCCCTTTGATGAACCGTTTCTCCACAGACTTGTGTTTTGGTCCATTACTTTTTCTGTTTTGTAAAGCTTTTATGGTATTATGGGTGTTTGTAGCAGTATTGCTTTAATTTGCGGTTTACCCAGATGATTTGTAACACGGAGTTGACATGGAATGCTTCTTGGATGTTTCCTTAATTGTTATGAGGATTTCATTATGCATCTGAAATTTCCACTCGCAAAGCTCAAAGTGTAAATTTAACAACCGAGAGTCATCATTCTGTGATTTTTAAAAAGATACTTAACCCTGAGAAAGTTCAGCTTGAAAACTGATCATGGGGCAAAATATATGAAAACAAAACAATAACCAAATATGCCCCATACACACACACACACTCATACGCACACTTGTACTCACAGGCCTGTACTGTTTAGATGATCATAATGTTACCTTTTGCCTCAAATGATGTTGGTGGTCTCTTGACATTTGAATCATACTTTTAATACTTTGCTTCCGTGTGTTTATAGCATCTGCTTTAATTCTGCTACTTTAAAAAGACGAGTGGGCATGATCTGTGGATTGCTCATATCCTTAGCAGCCTTTGTTGACAAACCCAACCCAAGTTTAAACAGAATAAAAATGGCAAAATGAGTCTTGGATCTGCTTGTCATTTTTGAACTACAAATACCATGCACTCTAACCACACTAGTAAAAAAAAAAAAGCAATTATATTGATATTACTACAAGGTCTGCAATAGTTTTGGCGTGTCCCTTGAATTCACAGGGCAAACAGGAGGAAACGAGAAACAAAGTCAGGCCCCAGCTCTTTTATGTCTAAAACACCATTAACCAAATTAAGTCAAGCTAACAGTAATTTAGTATTATCAAATAATCTGGGGAATGGGATATTACCATCCTGTCGTCTGTCAGTGCTTTGATTTGTCCCTTCTGTCTATCAGACTTTGGATGGCCAGAACATCTACAATGCCTGCTGCACTCTGCGCGTGGAGTTTTCCAAGCTAACCAGTCTGAATGTGAAATACAACAATGACAAGAGCAGGGACTTCACACGCCTGGATCTGCCCTCAGGAGACGGCCAGCCCACGCTGGACCCCGCCATGTCTGCTGCCTTTGGTGAGACCCCACCCCCCCCCCCCCACCCCCCCTCCCCGGGCAGCCCAGAAGAGACCACCTCATAATGTTCTCCTCTTTAACAGAGCCCTGTATATATATTTATATGACCACATAATTTGACAAAATTTTGAGGAACATTAAAAAAATGTATTTTGGTATTTTGTTACCTGATATCTTAAGCTTCGGGATTGTTCTGCTCGTTTGATTTCTGATAAGGTCATCGGTGCCGGACTGAATTCAGTTTTGAAAAACGCGTCGTTTCATTTTCCATAGCAAGAGCTCTTTTTCTCTTCGTCTCTTGTTAAATGGCAATGGAGAGACAGAGCCAAACAGATAGCAGGCTTTAGTAGTGTCAGATCTCCCCTCCTCCGCTTATTGTTCTGACTGATGTGTCCGTGTGTTTTGATGTTAATGCTATCAGCCCCTTGCATGCACACAAACACACACACACACACATACAAAGGCCAGAGAGAGAGTCTTATCACACACATATACTCGGTTGTGTGGGAGCTGGATAACAGAACCTTAGAGGGATTAAACAGGGAACTATGTGTATGTGTATGTGTATGTGTATGTGTATGCGTACACGGCTGTGAAATGGCTAGACTGCCCAGTTGCCCGTCTTGTTGTCTCAGGCACAGTAAATCACTGCTGCTGTCTTGTCCTGGAGGTGCTGGTGAAACTGATAAGATGAGAGCTTGTGTGTGCGCGATTGTGTGTGCGCGTCTGCTTGTGTGTGTGTGTGTGTGTGTGTGTGTGAGACCTGTAAATCAGAGCTGATGAGTTGGTTTAAGGTGCAGACTGCAGACCCGCTGTGACGTCTAAGGGCCAGACCCAGGCAGCGGTAATAAAAGATGTTAAATGGATCCTTTTATTAGACTACACTCAGGATCTTTTTGTCTAGGTGCAGCAACAGGGCTTTAGTATGTTCTCTCCGAAATCACGTTATTCTGAAATCATTGTATACCCACGGCGTCTTTCTCATCCTTGGATTTATGTGTTTGTTGGCTCTGTGGCGGTGTGCATCCTTCAGAACAAAATCAGTATAAAACCGGTTAAATTAACATTGTTGCTCTCCTGAGTACTCAAAAACTGAATTTGAAATGTACCGATGTTAAAAATTAAAAATAGTGTTCGGCAAATGCTGTTTTTCAACATCCAGCTGAGATCAGATATGTGAAAACCGGTACGGCGCTCAACTTCTATGCTACACACAGAAGGAAACTATGAGCCTTAGTGTAATAGTTTGGAGTGTTCCTCTGTAATTATCCCCGCTGACATGACTGCTGCCCACTGAGTCAGCCAGCATACCGTTCACTGTTCAATTTCACATAATCTCCCTGCTTGTGTTGTGCTTTTTGCCTTATAGGTACTCTATAAACCCAGGAGGCATTTTTCTTTTGACTTCAAATCCAGCACTCTTCAGCTTTCTAATTTCCTGTTTAAGAGACTCTGCGCTTCCAATAATCTTAATGTCATTTTGGAGACATTCGTTTTGTTTATTGGGGTTTTTTTTTTTTTTTTTTGGAAAGGTCCTATATTTTTGAAAGGGAATTTAAAATAGCCTAATCTTTGAACGGTTTTCATAGATCACTGACAGTCAACCTGAAGGAACATCAGGTAGTTCCACAGAGCAATGCCTTCAAAGCTCAGTTGGCCTTCAAAACACCAGTAGAGGCCCCACAGTATCTCTGTTCATTAGTGTATTACAGCTCCTCCCTGCAGCCACAAAGAGTTTGGTAAAAAAATAAAACCCTCCCATCTGTTGCCCCTTCAGTGACTTTTACAAGCGCGGGCTCATCGGTTGCCGTTGGTAACCTGTTGTTTTTTGTGCAGGGGCTCCAGGGATCATCTCCTCGCCGTACGCCGGGGCAGCTGGCTTCGCACCGGCCATTGGTTTCCCCCAGGCCCCAGGTACGAACGTCCCTCCACCCCTGCTCTGGGGTCTTCTCCGCCCACAAAACCTCCGCCTGGACGAGCCATAATGAGAGCTCTTTATCTCTGAGCACATCTCATCTCTCACTGAATCTCTGAGAGTGCTAGACCATAATGTCCAAAGCCACTTGCATATCATGCCTTCATATTAAAGCTGCTAAAGTGGACAAAGCAAAAGGGGCGCAGCGGCATCGACGGTATTGGCACATCTTACGTCTCCAAAAAGGACAACAAGACTAATGATGGTGTAGATTGGTTTGTATATAGAGTTTGCCACGAAGTACATTTCAAGGATATGATTGATCAATTCTCTCAGTAAGCCTGTTTATTTGCGGTTGTGGAAAGCATATGGTTAACTTCAATATTTGACGTGCGAACGAGGATCTTTTCAGAGATACAAATCCTCGTCCTCTTCCTCACCGAGTCAATGAACGAGCGGCAAATTTAGAAGTAAAATCAAAACACGGTCGGCATGCATTGTCCAGAGACGCCTACCATTTACCCTTCCCCTCTCTCCGTATCACTGTTCCTCTTCAAATAATCAGCGTGGCTTTTATCTCATGACCTGTCCTTACCACAGTTTCCCAAAATGAAGTTGAATTGTATCAAATTAAACAACCATTCAAAAAAAAAAAAAAAAAAAGCCACGCAGATTATTTGAAACATTATGTTAAACCTCCTCCCCCATCACTGAGCTGCTGTATCAGTTGATGAAAATGGAAAGTGACTGTGTTCCAGATCTTTCCCTCTCTCTCACAACTCCTTTCCCCTCTCCACGATGTTGTGTGTGTGTGTGCGTGTGTGTGTGTGTGTGTGTGTGTGCGTGTGTGTCCCGCTCAGGTCTGTCCATGCAGACGATGCCCGGTGCTCTAGGACCTCTAGTCCCCACCTCAGCAGTGGCCGGACGCATGGCCATCCATGGAATGGCCCCCACCGCGGTCCACTCTGTGCTCCTCGTCTCCAACCTCAACCCTGAAGTGAGTGTGTGTGTGTGTGTGTGTGTGTGTGTGTGTGTCCTGTTCCCTTTACCCGCCTATTCCCCAGTCATAGCTATAAAACCTCTGTATGCTGTGTACACACTGAAACCTGTCATGAAACATAAACTCTGGTTTAATATGTAATGAAAGTATGTAAATGCTTAGAAACATCCGTGAGCTTTAGAAAGCAACTTGACCTGCTGATAACATGACTAAAGCATCCAAGCTGAATTATATGAAGAGTGTGGAGTGTATTTCAAATGCTTTGTACATAATTTAAAGAGTGGCCTTTGAAGAGCCATACATTTTCTCTTATTTAAATTACTCACACACATTTTCTCTTTCTGTTGAGCTATGTTATAGTAACAGTCTGAATACATGTGACTGTGCTGCGTGGATGTTATAGTAACAGTCTGAATACATGTGACTGTCTGTGCTGTGTGGATGTTATAGTAACAGTCTGAATACATGTGACTGTCTGTGCTGTGTGGATGTTATAGTAACAGTCTGAATACATGTGACTGTCTGTGCTGTGTGGATGTTATAGTAACAGTCTGAATACATGTGACTGTGCTGCGTGGATGTTATAGTAACAGTCTGAATACATGTGACTGTCTGTGCTGTGTGGATGTTATAATAACAGTCCGAATACATGTGACTGTCTGTGCTGCTTGGCTGTTATAGTAACAGTCTGAATACATGTGACTGTCTGTGCTGTGTGGCTGTTATAGTAACAGTGTGAATACATGTGACTGTCTGTGCTGCGTGGATGCACTTTGAGCTTGTCACATTTCCTTCAGTGTGTGTTGTGTATGAGAGCGAGAGTTAAGTCAGCATCGTGGCTATTTTCATTTATTTTGCGTCAGCAGTTGATGTCACAAGGCCCTGGCTTGATTTGATTCTAGCGAGTGTGTGTGCGTGTGTGTGCGCGTGTGTGTGTGTGTGTTTTGACCTGAGTGCACTAGGCTTGCATGCTGTTTCTTTATATATTTCATCAGAGCTTTCATCAGTGGAAAAACTGATGGCTTATAACAATAATTCTCTCTCTGTTGTACAGAGCATAACACCTCACAGTCTCTTCATCCTATTCGGTAAGTGGGCCCTTATTATTCTGAAAATGACATTTTCAGAAGGTTATGTGCTCTGTTATGAAGGCAGTGTGAATGAGAAGGGAGTGAAGACCAGTGTATTTCCTGTCAGACAACCATCTGTTCCCTGACAGGAAATACTATCCTCCATTCCATGAATGTTGCGTATCTTCTATATGCTGTACATTCGGCTGGCTACCTCTCTTATTGTCCTCAGTATTTAATATCTGTCAGCACCCTGGCCTGATTGCACATCGACTGATCTCATTGATAGACCCGTTATTCTCCCAGGCACTCTGACATCCTGTGGGTGTGTGGGGGTGTGTGTGTGAGTGCGTGCGGGCGAGTGTTTGTCAGGAAACTGCCCACACACTCTGTCTTAACCAATATAACACCAGGATCAGCAACTACCACAAGATGCTTTGGCGATTTTGTGAGTGTATGTGCATGCCTGCATGCAGCCACTGTCTTATACACTCTTTTTCTCTGCAGGAGTCTATGGAGATGTGCACAGGGTTAAGATTCTGTTCAATAAGAAAGAGAATGCCTTAGTACAGATGGCCGATGCCACACAGGCACAGCTTGGTATGTGTTAAATTAAACGTGAATATTTCTTGCCATAATCATCTTTTCTACAAGATGATTGCTTTTTTAATTATGTAGTTATGAAACCATTAACCGGGCTAATTTTTGATACACAACTTCAATGTTATAAACTGTCATTTTGGTGAACTAGTTAAAATACTGCATTTAACATACAGTACTTCATTCAAAGAGATGGGAAAAGAGAATTAAGGGATCTATTTTGTTTAATAGGTTACATCAGACAAAATCTCTGTTTAAATGCATGCTTTTATTTCGAAGCATTTGAAATAAATCAAGAGCACAAGGAGACACTAAGTAGAGGAAATACCCCATTTTCTTTTTCAAAAATAAATCTTTCACAGCTATTTTTCACTAACCAATTAAATGACGTCTTTACTCTTTTTAGCCATGAGCCACCTAAACGGGCAGCGTCTCCATGGTAAAGTCATACGGGTGACCATCTCAAAGCACCAGACGGTGCAGCTGCCCAGGGAGGGTCAGGAGGACCAGGGCCTGACCAAAGACTTCAGTGGGAGTCCACTACACCGCTTCAAAAAACCAGGCTCCAAGAACTTCCAGAACATTTTCCCCCCATCCGCCACTCTTCATCTCTCCAACATCCCGTGAGTTCAGAAACAGAAAGACAGGACGCATCTTTACTCAAACTACAATTACAGTCATAATAAAACTTCTTATCTTTATCTCAAAATAAATTGTTTGTGATATTTGGCCCAATTTTGGTCTGCAGTGCTGCTTAAATGTAACATGAACGATTAAAGAAAGTAACATCTGACTTGTCTTGATTACCAGTGCTGTTTGAACAGGTTAATGTAATGACTATGCCGGTCACTGCCATTTTCTCGTATCAGTGCTGTCAATGCTGTGCGTCCTTTGCCCTCTTTCTTGTTTGATTTAGTGGAAATCGAAGAGATGTATCACTGATCCTGTTATTCAGTGTTTGTGTTATTTCAGAAATGATTCATTTATAGTGGGATGGTTAAGTGTCAGGAGAAATAGTGAGAATGGCAAGAATGCTATCCATCTTTCAACCTCAGTGCAGTAAAACAAAGTGATTTCACAGAACACCCCGTCAATCATGGTTGGCTTGAACTGTGCCTCCTTTATCCCCATTATTTTTTATGTCTCTTTCCTGTTTTAACAGCCCTTCCATAACAGACGACATTTTGAAAGACCTGTTTGCTAGCTCTGGATACACAGTGAAGGCCTTCAAGTTTTTCCAGTAAGTTCTGTGGGGTGTGGACTTCTCATAGCCCCCATGGTCCCTCACTCTCCCCCTCAATCGATGAATAATGCTGTGAAGTTCACCACACAGGCCCCGTTCATTCACACATGCCTGGGCTTCATAAACACCTCATTATGCACCAAGTCCACTTTTGTGATTGTGCAAAACCGACCAAGACCAACGTATGTTCTCAGGATTTGACTGAGTATATTTTGCTGATCCTCATCTACGGTTTCCGTGTATATTTCAGTCATGTGATGACAGATGTGAATTAACTGCACGTTTAGAGAAATTTCAGTGCATCCATCATGTTTTGGATGCAAGAATGAATATTCATTACTTTCCTTCTGTCAGCTTTGCCCAGTCAGATCTGTCTCAGAAAATATGAGGAATTGGAGCTTTTTACATGAATTCTGACAAGGTCTAAACACTTCAAATGTTTCAAAGACTTAGATCTTTAAATCTATGTCAGACTTTGATCTCGAAAGAAGCCTAGGGGTAGTAGACTGTCAGTGCCACTAGGTGGAGGTAACAGCCTACAGCAGAGTGTTGCTCACAAATGGAAACTTCCTTCACATGAAATCATGAGGATTAACATGAAACTTTTCACTGCGAGATCTTTACAGTTCTTTTAAAAAATAATAAAAAAAAAAAATTAAAATCGAATTCAATACTTTAATCTTGGTGGTCATCAAAATAGGAATACATTAGAATAAATTGAAAGATAAACTTCAGTTCCAGATAAATAGGAAATGTAACACTTTAAAATGAAAAGCTATGAATCAATGGTGAACCTTCGCCTACACTGGTAATGTACAGGAGTGTAACCTGCGCTCACCGTGCCTGACTGTCGTT
The DNA here is from genome assembly GCF_902362185.1 of Chanos chanos. NCBI lineage: Eukaryota > Metazoa > Chordata > Actinopteri > Gonorynchiformes > Chanidae > Chanos > Chanos chanos. The sequence continues at coordinate 42,543,622 of NC_044497.1, forward strand.
TGATTTACAGAAAGGACCGTAAGATGGCGTTGATCCAGCTGGGATCCGTCGAGGAAGCCATCCAGGCCCTGATCGACCTCCACAACCACGACCTGGGAGAGAACCACCACCTGCGAGTGTCTTTCTCCAAGTCCACCATCTAGCAACTCCACCTGCTGACTCCTCAGGAGCTCTCCCCTCAGCAGTCTGACTTTTTATTTAAGAGTGACACGGAGAGCCAGAGCAGCACGCCCATAGATAACCATTAATCTCAAATCGGATAGTTTAGACATTTTGCAAAGAACGAAACAGAGACTACTACACGGCCCTCAGAAAGAGACTGAGGGCTTGTTTGATTGTTTGTTGGTTTGTTTGTTTGTTTGTTTGTTTTAAAAGACCTGTCCTGGATTCAGGGTTGGAAACCGGTGGATTGGCACATGCAGAGTAACGAACTGCAAAGATGTGACATTCCGGGAGCGTTCCGCGGTGTGGAAAATTTGACTCCCGTTTCTCCTCTGTTACAGTGCGCACCATCAACCCACCGCTTAGATCCTTGAGCGAGGATCCAAAGTGGCTGCGTGAGGCAGCATCCATGCGCTTAGACCTTTCTCACAGAGTCAAACCTATGCTGCATGTGAACTTTTTCGACGCACAGTCTCACGCCTCTTGTGTGGAGGTGGCATTACAGACAGACAGGCACTCCTTTTCGCCCAACAACCTTGTTACAGCAGAGCCCAACGGGGCTGGAACACGTCCCACCCCGGTCCTCAATGAAACCCCCACCGACACCATCTCCCACTAAACTCCTGCATGTTTCTGCCCAGCGCACCAGCCCTGTCCTACTCTCCGGCCCAGAGCTGTAGGATGTGTCAGAGGTACTGTCCAGGAACGGCTTGGGAATGTCACTGATGCAGAGGGTGTTTTGGAGGGGGGGGGGGGGGCAAAAATGCTGTAGCCACAGTCCTACCGAGGGGCTGTCCCCATTTTTTGGAGTAGCATTAAAATGTGAACATGGAAAGGAGTCCCATTCACACGACAAGCCGTGTCATGTTGTTTCTCAGCGCTCTGTAAGTTTTTAGTTTAAGAAGGGCAAAACGAGGAATGTTTTGCCCATTTGTGTCTCTGTTTACTGTGCAAGAATATTGGCCAGACAGTAGGTGATCTGTGAATAGACAAATAGCTAGGTGAATGGGGAGCTTTTTACTTACTCCACAAAATAGGAGTTTTTCTACAAAAAAACAAAAAAAAAGGACAAGCCCAGTGTCACGTGAACAGTCTGTCTTGACACATCAGAGCACAATGGTGTGTGAGAATCGCCGTCTGTGCTAAGCTTCTGGAGAAACCTTTTTAAAACATGCATCATCATTCCAGGACTCATGGCCAGCAGTCAGTTATACTGGAACATTTCAATCCATAGTGCTCAGCTGTAGGGGGCTCCAGCCCACGCCCCAGCCCCAGCCCCCCAAGAGTGGAATCATGAATGTGAATGATGTTGCCCCCATAACAGTGGTTTTTAAATGGGAATAATTTCTCCATTTGATGCCACCTCCCTTTGCCCTGATTTAATTATATTAACCAAATGTGTTGTTTTTTTCTTTTCTTTTCTTTTTGCTTTTTCTTTCTTTTCCGTTTCAGTCTTTTAGCATGTTGACAGTGGAGTGTTTTAGTGTCTTGACTCTTTTTTTTTTTTTCCTTTTTTTTTTTTTTGCCTTGTCTGAGCATATTCTGCAGCTCCAGTTATATTGGGTGGTTTTTGCTGGACAACAGCAAGGACCGGTAACAGTTACAGCAATGAAAAAAAACGGGCACGCTGTCGCCTTGCAGTCCTACACCATACGCCTCCATATCCAAGCAAACCAAAAAGTTGGAGAAATTTGTAGTGAGCACACATAGTGCTGGGAGCTAAGGAAGAGCCTTAGCTCAGAGACGTAGAGAGTGTGTGTGTGTTTGTGTGTGCGCACATGTGTGTGGGTGTGTGTGGGTGCGTGTGCGTGTGTGTGTGTGTGGGTGCATGTGTGTGTGTGTGTGTGTGTGTGTGTGTGTGTGTGTGTGTGTGCGTGCATGTGTGTTTATGTATGTGTGTGTGTGTGTGTTTGTGTGCAGGGTAATGTAATCTAGAGGCTAAACTCATCAGGACTCTATTAGTTGTATGAGGCCTCCTGTATACATTCAGTACAGGCATGGTGCTGTCTCGCGCTGCCAAGGTCTAGCCTTAACATTCCATGGTGGGTCAGAGCAGGCCCGAGGAGTAGCATCCAGAGAGAGACGATCAGTGCCTGTGTTGCCTAACCTCACTCAGTGTCATTTCTGAGTTTGTCCCAGAGAAAAAAAAAGAAAAGAAAATGGATTACGTCAACATGCGCAAAAAATTCGAGCAAACGCAAGGCAAGGGATAGCGTCTTTTTTTTTTTTTTTTTCTCAATTAATTTTACCTGAAGCGATTGAACTACAAACATTTCTCAAATGAAAATGAAAGAATTTTTTTGAAGTTTACAGTCTTAAATAAAGCAAAACTATTCAGGTCTATATATCTTAAGGATTGTCAAGATTTTTTGAAAAAAAAAAAAAAAAAAAAGAAGTTACTTATTTTTGGTAATTTGTTCTTTTTTATGGAAGAGAGAAAAAAAAATAATTTGAAACCTCATCGGGTTTTTTGTACCACTATAATCATTCAAGAAATCATGGAGAGGAAAAAAAATCATATTTACTGTGTATTTACTTAATTTCTTATTACGTGCCTTATAATGTGTTCATAATCAAATAGGTTTTAGAAATTTTACCTAAGATATCTTACGTACTATTTTGTGGGATTGGTGCGAGGGTTGATTTTAATTTGTCTTTTCTCGTGTAGGTTCTTTTTATTTTTTTTTCCAGATATGTATTTTTCTGGGGGCTCAGTACTAAATGGTCTTAGTTTGAGATGTAAATAAAATGTTTGGTGCTTTGAGTACACATCTTAGAAAAGTGAATGGTGAACTCTAAAATGTTCAGTGTTTGCTGTGGGTCTCTCAGCTGATTTTCCTATATGGACATGTATGTATATGCAAGAGAGGGAGATATTGAGACAGAGAGAATGAGTGACAGATGGAGTGTGTGTGTGTGTTTTGCATCCATGCCTGTAAAATCTCTACAGCTGAATGTTAAGAAACGAGGACTTGCCTTGTATAGTGGTTTCGGGCACTTCAAGTCTGTCTGAGTCTCGTTTTCTTGTCATCAACACAAGTGCATGTTAATGGAGCTCATGGAGGCTGTATTGAATGTTCAACTTAGTATGATGAAATGCAGTGAAATTAGCCTAACAATGCCACGAGAATCTCACCAAGCTTCTTAAATAGGAGTACGGTAGAGCTTTTAATACAGTCCTCTGTGTTTGCTTGCTTTAGACCTGCTGTGTTAATGCCCCATTTTCAGAGGCTGGTCTTGTTTATATGTCAACCTGCACTCACTAAGTAGTTACACAGAAAAAGGAAACCTCAAAGCATTGCTCACTTTTTGTGGCATTATGGTCTCACTCAACCTCATATTCACTTAGTTTAGACAGACTGGAAAGTCATAATGTGAAACAGTTGAAGGCAAATGGCATGCCTATACATATGTTACTGAGTATTTGTAAGGTGGAGTGAAATTGTTCCCAAATGTTTTTGAGCTGTGTTTACCTTAAAAAGAGCACCTGACTCAGTGTTAATACAGTTGCAATGTTAAATTCTCTAATCTGACACAAACTGTGCTGTCTTGTCCTGCAATCTGCTTAGTTGACAAGTTTTTAGTTGTCATCACATTATAGTCATTCTGGGGTTTTTTTTGTGTATTCTGCTGCGTTGTCTGTCGTCTAGTGCGGCTTGCTATATGGAAAACTAGTCAAAACACCTGCACCCAACGTACAAAGCTACACAAGCCACAAAAGCTTGATCGGTGCAATGAATGTAATTTCCGTGTTAGATCTTCACAAACAAACAAACAAAGAAAAAAACTGCCTGTGATCTGAAGGTGGCTCATGTGTTGCACCATTGCAGCATTGGAAAGGTGTGTTAGAACAGTCATATCTGTCCCCTTCTAGAGAGACCCACAGCACCCACTTTCCATTCATCAGGTCTGTTTCTTAGCAACGCTGTCTGAGACCACCCCTTTTCTCTCTGTGTGCGCGCGCGTGCGTGTGTGTGCGTGTGTACACGTGTGTGTGTGTGTTTTGGAGTTGTTATCTTATTTACTGTATCTTATATTTGATTCAGTTTAGGGGTTTTAGCCTGGTTTTTTGCTCTGTAGTGATTTATTTTCAATGTGTTTTTTTAAGAGTGTGAAACTGGTTTAAGATTGTTGTCTGTCACTCTGCTTTCCACAACAGCTGTATTTTTATGAGTCTGCAAAGTCCACTGGTGCGAGTGAGAGACACAGAGTACTGTGCTCTGACCGCGAAAAAAAAAACAAAAAAACACCTTCAGTCCCAGTGAACGAGTTCTAACCTGATTATTTTATGCAGCTCTGTAATGGAGTGGTTCATCATCAGAAGTCCTGAGACCAACTGAGTGGAGCTCTCTCTACCAGGAGAAACCGATGCTCTGCTTTGGCCTTGATACTTTATATTTAATAACAGGAGAAAAAGCCAAACTCCATAGACCTTGTCAGTAAAGCTGTTCACTTTAAGATCATCTGTCCACACTGTCAGACTTAAATTCAAGTCTTTTAAAAAAAGTTTTTTTGTGTCTCTCTGCTAAATTGTTTCTAACCATGTCTTGACTCAGGCAACATTGTTCCGCCATGGTGTAAGGCATTCATCTCTAGAATTCTGCTGTCAATTCATCAAATGGACAGAGATATTGGTTTGGTTTTTTCCAGGTTTTCTATTGAAAAAAAATGCAGGACCAAAGTTTATGTGCCTTTCATCTATCTTATTTGTAATTTATTTCCTTCTTGGTGTAGATTAGACACCATTAAGTACTTGTAATTTCTTTTTACATCCTTGTTACAAGTGTTTTTCACTGAAGAGATTGTGTCTCACGTGTTGGTTTGTCTCCTAAAAAAGAAGGTCAAGCCATAATATTCTCCCCTTTGAAAATTTCAGTTATTTAACATTGAATTTATCACTTGCCCCCCTGAAAAATGTACATTTTATATGTCTCTTACATGTAACCCGCTCATCCTCAACAGATTGTTTGTGAGCAATGATTTGTGAATCTGGTTTAGTCCAGTAATTAAGATTAAATTCATTCTTTTTTTTCAGGTGCAGGACTATTTACTAACATGTTTCAAAAATTCTCACAAATTACGTTCAGAAAGCTTTTCTTTAAGCCACAGTTTGTGACATACATACTGAAACCAAAGGAACTCAACACAATTGGACAGATGGGGGCTTAGCTGTAACTGAAATATTCTAGTTATTGCTTTAATGCTGAGCTTATAAACCTCAAGAACATTGAAACTTTGAGCTAAGGTTTTTCCAAATTGAAGATTTTAGCCATTTTGATGTTTCTATCTTCTCTGTTCATTATTAAGTTATATTGGCTACAATGAAACGAATTGAACTGTGTGATTTGCATAAAAGGGAGGGGTCAAACTCAGTTTTGATGGCTACTTAAGAGATTTAGCTCAGGCACAGCGCACATACAGAAGTACCTGGGCACATCTCAGAATGCTTGGCACGTGTTGAAATACCTAATTTATAGTTTGTATGAATGTTCCACTACCAAAAGGAAACAAACGCTGTAAATATGTGTTCCCTTAATTTTATTTGTATTTCACCTGGCCAAAAAAAAAATGGTTTTGGGGAACAAGACACAAACACATCAATATGAACTGGTTTTTATATTGAAGAAGATTGACATAAAAACACAATTTGTCTTCTGTATTTTGATATTCATACCAGTACCAGCTTTCGTTTGTAAAGCAGTTTATGTGACATTGTGGGAAATGGGGAGAGAGAAAGAAGTGGATTCAATTTATGAGTTGATGTAATAAAATGCAAATAGAAGATAAACTATTAAAGAAACATATTTTCTAATTTTGCGGTGCATGGTCGACTGGAGTTTTTGTATTTTGTAGACAACATTTCTTTTTTTTCTGTTTTAATTGCTTATATTATCCCTATTATTATGCATAATCATTATTGGAAATATTACACCAGAGTCTCTGCTGACTTTTTTTCCTAATCAACTTTAACTGTAGCATGCCTTGAATAAATGTCATGACATCTGTACTTTCTGCAGTCTTCTGTGTCCTCGTCTCTTTCCCTTTGGGTTTCTCGTCACTGCTGACCAGCACCCTATTCCAATACTCAGAGGATCCTCTCTTTGTAACCATTCCTTCGTTTGCACTCGTCTTTGTGAACAATTTGAAAAGATGGTACGGCCAGTTCAGAGCTCGGTGCTCACCTGTCCGGTCTGTTTGATCAGAGTAGCGTTTATGACGGAGAAGAGACAAAAGAGAGGATCTAGTTTTGGATTGGGGAATCGGTCTCGCCGTAGTGCTGCCTTCTTCCTCCCTTCCTCTCTAACTTTTGATTGGCTGACTGACCTACTGTTCCTCAACCCAGCTCTGTCTACCACTCTACAGCTTCTGCTCTGTGTCTGCTGTTCTGCCCACTCAGCTCTCTTTTCCCAGTGCGACACTTTATCACACTCACACACACGCACAGGGGACATCCTGGCCCTGTCCCACTGCTCTCAAGCTTTCATTTCCATCTGTGCATCAGATTATTACAGAGTTGTTGAAAGTGGTATGGCTGATGCCTATGGCTATAGGACAGAAAGGTAGTTTGAGTGTTAGAACAGGGCACTAGACTCCTCTGTCTTTGGCTCTGGTGAAGTAGTATCACTGAATACTCCACAAGCAACTTTGTTAGTGTTTCGAAATTGCTTGATGTTTTAAAAATGATAGAGCAATACAGATAAATGCACAGTAATATCCTTTAACCGTTTCATGCAGGGCACGCCCACAGAACAGTCCTACTTGTCTTATTCATAGACTTATTTTGAGTAATATCGCTGTATTTGTTTAAAGGCGTTAATTCATAAAATTCAAAGAAAAAGGTTAAGATGGGATGTTTCTAAATTGTTTAGGATATGGAGGGTATTGCAAATCCATTGTGCAGAAATAAGCTATTCAGTGAGATAAAGAATTATATGTAAATTAGCTTTATTTGTTTACAGCCAACTGCGTACAAATTTGGATGAATGAGCAAAATTCAGTTGCAAGACTCAGTTGTCGTCTTGCGGTTTTCTTCATGAATCATCAAGACCTTGTGCTGCGTTCTGTGCTCGATGTGATGGAACTGTGGTTTGTAGGTAAGGGTCAGTGTCCTACTTTCAGTCCAACAACCACAAGCTCATTATAGACAAAAACACAGAAACATGGTCTTCAGAGCCCCAGGTTTGTACGTTTTCATGGCTTTCCATGGCCTGCATATGGGGAAAATCAGTTTCCTATTATTCATGTATTGCAACTCTTAAGGTATGTTGTGGTGAATCACACAAATAAACTGAATTTTCTTTTCCTTTGGTCTCCAAAGAATTAGATGTGGCAGTATTTTGGCCATTTGCAAACTCATGATCTACCGTCCTTATTAGGGTTGGGTGTGACGCAGTGGAAAGTTTCGCAATCCTTAATCCTTTCCCGTACACACACCTTACCTTTGGCATTTGACATGCACTGTTGGCTGATAATGTTCCCATATCACTCTGTGATTTGTATTTCCACGTCCCTCTGATATTCTAATTAATACAGCCAATGAAGAACCATGAGGTTTAGGGAAGAACAAATAATTAAATAATTTTTGTTCAGTTTTCATTTGACAGGTATTTTTCTTGGTTATTATCGAGCAAGGTGGACAAGTGTACTGCAATAGCATGACAAGCCACTGGAGAGCAGCAAGAACTTAACTAACAGCCAACAGTGTATCACTGGGCAAACCCAGACTAGTACTAATTTCTGCTTTAAAAAAAAGCTCTCTGAAGACCAACTTTTATCCAGATAGTACTGCCACGGGGAAAAGGCTGCTCTTTATGAGAAGATAATGACATTATTTTTTCTTGCGGTATCACATTCCACAGTGTTGACGTGTTTTTTTCTGGGGAAAAAGCCTCACTCAGAACTCCGTGAACCCAGTTTTCTGGTCTGTGACAAACAATAGAAGTTTTTCAGCAAAGACAACCTTTCGCTTCAGGATAAGGGCAGTTTTATGTTTTTTCTCTACTGAAGCACTCAGAGAAAACAGGCGATTGCCATCTTACACAGCTCTCACTCACAATAGCCCAGAAAGCCTCAGCATGGTCCTTTTCTAACCGAATAAGGCCTCATTAAGTCTCATTATGTCTCTTCTGCAAATGCATTACTGGCTATAAGAAGATACTGATTGTGCAATCTTCACATCTGTGTTTGCTGAATGGGACACTCATGGATTTCTGCACAGGCCATCTTCAGACGCTCTTCAATCCAGTATATCAAGTAACCTCCTTCACTGGGCACCGGGCCACTGGCTGTAAGAGGTTTTTGTACATAAACCTGCAAGCAGAGTGAAGGCATATGACTGTAATCAGCGATAAGAAAAAAAAAGTCTATGTTTGTCACACATGGCTAAATAATGGTCGAGTCACAAGATGAACAATATAATGTTTTCACCCATTCTTCTGATTGGTTACTGAGCAGTCATTATTGACTGGTAATTAATAACCCTTACAGTATAACAGTTTGGGACTAATAGTGAAGTATTTGGCAAAGCAATGGACATAACAGAACTAACAGCCAGAGGTTTGCAGCTGCAAAAAATACAGAACATTACATGGTATTTCACATTTTTTAAAAAGGTTTTTCTGTATAAGTGAAGATAAGCACAGTAATGCACAGTGAACAAGTGAACTGTTAAAATAAATAAAAATTTTAGAAAGCTCTCTCAGGGTGACACAGGATCACTCTGCTCCCCATCAGGAGTCTGTCATCCTGGACCAGTTTATTCCCAAACACTGCGTTTGTCATTCTGGACCAGTTTATTCCCAAACACTGGGTTTGTCATCCTGGACCAGCTTATTCCCAAACACTAGGCTTGTTTGCTGTACATTATCCCTTAGGAATGGCATTTCCAGGAAATGTTAAGAGCTTTATAAGAGTTTCCAGGAGCTGTTGTACTCTTCACGTACTGAGCTTTCATATACAGCCATGCAGTAAGTCTTAAGTGGGTATTGATTATGGTTTGACAAGGTCACTAGAGTCATATAGAAAGTACAGGCCTAGACACAAGTAATTTCCGATTAGTTCATGGCATGACGCAACATGTCATATTTCAATATGACCATAAAGAGAGAACATGTAGCTACCCTTTCAATTGGTGAGAGAGGTTATGCAGATGGAAAAATCAAATCAGGCCAGATATAATGAACGCATGTGAATCGGATAAGCCCCATGACTCAACATGTTTTTAAGCTACACATAAAACAGCTACATGTTGTCATTCAGGTTGGTCTCAGTGCTGGTGTCTGACTGAGTGACAGGCTAAAGCATTACACACAGTTGTCTCACCATGCTCGGTATGATGCAACCGAAAACAATCTTTCTCTTGTTATTTCATTGTTTTCCTCTTCCTCTGGGCGCGGTAGGCCAATAACGTTCTGGCCGGAGAGGATGGCAATGCATATCTGTCAACTGACTTGAGTGACAGCAGCCCCCTAGATTGGTCACGGGCCCTCAGATGGTCTCCTTGGAGCCGCTGTAAGTGCTCTGTCAGTCCCCCTACCCCATGGAGCACTCATTCGGCACCCCTCTGATCAAAGACATTCCTGCAGCATTCGTAAAGCACTGCCAGTCTCAAACGGAGGGATCCATACAAAGGGATTTATTTAGTATCTGTTACACTGTCATTATGGCAGGACCAACAATTGTGAAGTGATGTTTAGCTATCACCCCTGTCGGGCTACAGTACTTTTAGGAATGTCTGCTCCATTGAGGGTCGGTGGAATTAGTGTGTGTTAGTAATGCTGTGATCATAAGCCCAGAAGAGCAGGGTTAATCCCTCTCACTGGTACTTAATAATAGTAGAGGGACGTGGAAGCAGTTTGTGGGTCTGAATTCCCAGCATTTTTAGTGTGGTCACATGAGCAGAGGATACAAATTAGCACTACTATACGTCCCATGATCTTCTAAAGCTCTAAGGAATCATGTGAAAGTCATCTAGAATTCGTCACTTTAGTGACTAAACCCCAAGTCCCATTCATATGCATTACGCAACCGCGCCTTGCTCCTCCCCACAGAATTCCTACACAACACTTGTAGGAAGTCAAACCTAAGAGTATTCAGCGGTGTATGTGCCTCATATTGTTAACACTTCAGTATGTCATAAAAAGTGTGCCTTCTGGTGAAAGTGTTTGTAAACTCTTGTTCCTTACTTGGTTATCTACTACAGATTACTTAGTTGGTAAATGAACATATCAGTGATCAAATGTTTAAGAGTTACATGAAATCATCAAACAAGATGATAGTTCACTCTCTCTCTCTCTATTTTTCTCTCTATTTCTCTCTCTCTCTCTCTCTCTCTCTCTCTCTCTCTCAGGGGCAGTCTACTTCCAGGAACAATCCTTGACCTCCAGCACAACCTATTTGAAAAGAACACCAGAGTGAAGGGCACAGGGAAGTTTCACCAAATGTGACTATTCTGACGAAAATGGGAAAATTCCTGTACGTTCAGAGTGTTTTGTTTAGGACATTACTCATCTTACTCAAACTTCAACACAGATATCTCTCTTCCCTCCTATCTCCCTTGCTCATGAGGAGTGACTCACAGCCTGAATGTGGAGTGGATTTGCTGACGATAATGTTGCACTAGCATGCCAGTGGTACACTGTTGCTAATTAGCCTGGGTGTGTTTCAGAGCTGCCGGTAAAGAGAAATTCATTTGAAATGGGACCTGCTCGGCTGGGGGGGCTTGGGCTCCCAAGCATAGTCTGTGTAAATGGAACTCATTGACAAAATGTAATTGAATCTGCTTCCTTGAAAGCACCAGAATAATAAAACAGATATAAGCTGGTGTCACACTTTCGTTCCTCTCCCATTGAGTGTTACTAAGAGTGACTAATTTCAACACTCATCAACATTGTTTTCAATTCCACATTGGTTTCAGCATTAGTTCTGCAACATAGGCTCCACAATAGTTTCCATTATGCAATATGAACCCATTTGATATAACTGCCCGTTCCCTTGATATCCGTACGTGTGATGCAATAATTCCATGAGTCATCAATCGTTCATCATAACAGCATGACATTTTTTAAATGAAATTACACCAAAAGATTTCTTTACAAAACAGTAAACACATTTTAATGACCAGGGACTTGATTTGCATTTAAGATATTAAAATAAAGATAAATGTTTATCTGTGATTATGTGTGCAAAAAGTCTCTGAACAGATGGCTTGTTTTACAGGGTCGCTACAGAAGCGGAAATTGTACTCTTTAGTTGGACAGCCATTTTCTTTGTCGAGTTGCAGCTGTCTTGAGAACGAGATGATGGGATGAGAGAGACAGAGGGAGTCATTCAAAGTAAAAGAGCTGTTGAGCGACCTCTCTTACACTGGCCATACACACCCTCTCCAGTCTAACTGAGAGCTCTCTACTCTCTGGCTCCAGCTCAGTCAAAATGGCATGACAGGGTAAGTAGCACAGTCAGCTGTATGCTCAGAATAAGCAAGCAATGCTGTTTCACTTACCAGTATACACTTCCTTAATGCTCAGTGGCAGTCATTAAATTTGCTTGTGAATGGAACAACTGCTGTTGTGTTGCTAACATCATAAGACATTACCACCACGCAGTTTCGAAGTGCGTATTCAGTCACCAGATGAATGACTAGGCAAATATGCATAGGTATTGGCAGACGTGTGGCGACTATGTAATATCCTTACGTGCACTCAGGGACTGGCGCTGTCATTCACTAATGTCCTTGGTTAACTATTTATAACTTATCTTCTGACCTCTGTTATGAAGGGTGAGACACTCTCTGCTTGCTTCTGTTGAGAATATGTAATTCAGAGGTCTTTTATAGCATTTACCCTAGAGATAAATTTAGAGCTGCTGACTGACACTATAAGAGGCTGTGCTACTGTAGGTTGTCATGGCAATACCTGACCTTTAGTATGTCTTCTTCATGTACCTCTTGATAGGCTGAATAATTTGGCTTTATCAGTCAGCAACCAGTGGTATCAGAGAAGACGGTCCTTCAGGCAGAGTGCTATGGCGAAGGCTAAAGGATGATCAGAACCTCGTACTCGTTCACCACAGGGGGAAAAAAAAAAGGTGTTTGTGTATTTGAAGACCGCTGTGCGGTAGGCTAAAATGTCCATGTAAACTCATAAGTCTGCATGGTGATGTCTTTGTTTTTAATGGCAGCGCCATATTTATATTTATATGAGTCAGAAAGCAAAAAGAAAAGAAAAGAAAAAAGCCCTGAAGAAGGACTACGACAAAAAGAAGTGGGCTAATTCTGGAAACAAAGTATTGCTGTGGAAGGTGGCCCAGATGCTGGTAAACAGATGAAATTGTTTTGCGAAGCAGAGATAAAATTAAAAGTGGGAATGTTTTTCCAACGACATAGTGGAGGGATGTACGCTGGTATATTTTTGCACCCTGTGCTTTATTGAGTATAAAAGCTAACATTTGTCGGTTTCATAGCATATGACACAAATGAGATCTAATGCTTAACGCACAGCTTATTCAACCAGCGTTCTCCATCAATACATTCAGACACAGGCCCTTCAGTTGTGAGTTCCACCAAAGTGCTATGTTCACTGAAATGTTGTGTTTAAGAGAATAATCATGTTGCCACTTTTATGTGTGTTTTTCTATTGTATTTGTATTGTAATTTGTATTTCTATTCTATTTTCCTTTCCGTTGTCCTTTTTGTGCTTTTATTTTGCATTACTGGTATGTAATTTGTTATTTTGTATTGAATTTAAGGGTCACAGAGTACACATTTAACCCAGATGGGAGCATTTATTGTAGACCAGCTGGTGAAAGAGGATGGTCATTGGTTCAAGCACAGAGGAGAAACGGTAAAAGTCATATATTCAGTCAGACAAAGAAGTTTAGAACAGTTTATTTGGTGAAGTGTTGTTGTTGTGCCTTTGTTCACATAATTATTAAATTAGACAATTTGTGGTTGATGGTTTGAGCTCAGTGCAGGTTGAGGACATTTTGGCAGGATACTAAATCAGCCTCCCAAGTTATTCCCATTTTTAACCATGCAAACACACATTTCCTCTGTAAACCACAGGGGAATCAAGCTAGATCAGAGGACTCGACCTTAATCAAGCTAATGTTAGCCTTCCATGCTAATCAAAGTCTTAACATCTTAAAAAGTTCAAAGTGATAATTGTTATAAAAATAAACAGGAAAACAACCATAATGAACAATCTACAGATTCTATCACAGCAGGAGATGATTGTAGATGGACAAATCTGAGCAGGGGAGAGGAAAACAGTTTTAAAAAGGATTCAAGTCCACAGAATGTGATGGGCTTGGAGAAGAACGAAGACTTCTGACCATGTATATAAACACACAGTAACACTGGTCCTGCATGATGTAACAATAGGGAAAGTACTTAAAAGATATCAGGCGTAAGAAAAGCCAAAGAAAATGTTTACTTTTTTCTACCTTACTCAGAAGCCCTTTTTTTCCCCCAATATGTTTATTCTTCTTGACTGGCTTGTTGCCTCTACCGGTTTGCTCTGAGATGCGGCTCTTCCAGGAGGTTATAGGCTATTCAAAAAGGAAACATTTTCTGAGGAATCTTACCATCCAGCTACAGCACTGCCTCTACTTTCTGTCTCCATCTGTTTGGTGTACCTTAGATGGCAAAAAGAAAAATCTGTTGCATTGATATTTTCCACGTCTTTCATACTGACCCCACACTTGCTGGAAATATTCGGTTAAAAGTGAGGAAGTGTGAGATCAATTCAGGGCTTGCTTCACTTTAGATCATGCACAAACTACTCAGCATTAAACTTAGAACTCCATTCAAAATCAGCAAATATTCATTGTTCACTCATCCATCAACCAATTTGGAATTCCAATCTAAAACACCCTCACAAAAAAATTGCACACATTTCAGGCTTATCTGCAGTTTCGGCTGTTAATAATAAAATAAATATAGATTGGTTGGTTGGTGGACCATTTGAAATTGGCTTGCAAGCCGGAAATGGCCCTTAGGCTTGAACTGAGTAACGGTGACCAGCAGATTCTAACAGGAATTCACCGCAGAGAGCTGGGTCTGCAGTTCTGAAGAATTTGCCCAAGAATAAACTCTGCCTCAGGCTGCATTTTACTCAACCTGTAGCCTACAACTCACAAAGGAACAACATTCACCAGTTTTGCATCTGAAACTAAATGTGCACTGGTATAAAGTATTAAATTAACACAGTAAAAGATGAAATGACAGAGAAATATAAACATGACAAAGACACGTTTAACATTTATAGTACACGCTTTAGGACGAGCAAAGGCTGGTTTACATGTGTGTGTACGTGAGGACAAATCCAGGTCACTAAAAATACTGCAGGGTGAAAAGTCTGACATGTGTGAGACTGTATTGCTATGCTAATGCTGATAAAGCACTGATATGTTGAGCGGTATGGGGAGCTGAAAGGGTGTTTTGGCCATGGTTGGATTAGCTGGGCCATGTGACCAGGGGGCCCCTAAGGGAGCAGGCTTAAGCATGGCAACATGTAGGACAGGTTGTGGGTCATTCACACAACCCGGTATTCATCAGACAGTCCTCCATCCCTCCATCAAACACACAGTCACAAACCTTCCCTAACGGTTTCTACAGACATAGTCGCACAGATCTATGGCAGTGTGTCCATGATATGACAGAAGTATAGTGGATAAGCCAGAGAGTTTCAGCTCCTCATCTGACCTCTAAAACATTACCACGGTGGGGAAAAAGAAGAGATAAGTGGAGTTTAGAAAGCAGCGGGGAAATAAAATTAACCTCAAGAGTAAATATTGAGAACTGATAAGCAATGCTAACCTTGTCTTATCTCTGAAGAGCAACATTTTAGTCTAACTATGTTTACCCAAGCCCATTCCATTCCTCATTAACTTACAACTCAGGCACCTCGATCTCCCATAGGGTCAACCACGCAGTGGTTTATCCCATCACTTCTCAGGAACAAATCATCCAGCACAAGAGGGCGAGTGCTCGAAAGAAAGACCTACACACTCTTGACTTCTGAGCGTTCTGATAAGGAAACATGACGGGACTGAAAGATGATGTCGCATCACTACTGCAGCTAGTCATATAACCGAACCCGTACAGCATAAATGAAGTCACTAAACACGTCTCCTCCTACCATAATGACAGGATTAAAGGGTTTACTCAACAATGCCAACTGCTTCATAAACAAGTCATACGTGATCAGTTAACTTTCAAAAGCTTACCCCCTGACCCCACCCCCCTCCCAAAAACAACAAAAGAAATTGCAGACAAAACAGAACACTCTGGAATGTAAGTTTCATAAAGCTTTAATTTTTCAGTAATGACACAGTTTCCAGCTGTGGATTACAAATTTAGCTTTAGAATACAATATAGCACAGTCAACATATCTACAAAAAAGAACTTATAAGATTAAAAACAAAAACAAAAAAAAAGGAAAAAAGAAAAAGAAGTTTGTCCAGCCTTACTTTTACACTGCTAATACACAAAGAAGCTACAAAATTGAAGGAAAAAATGTCCATCTTGAAAATAAATTAAGCTTCAGTAAGCAGTGTATGTAATGGTATCAACCAAACTTCATAAATATACTGTACATATATGTTTTAAAAAAATCTTTAAAGTATACAAGATATTTCAACAGACAGCACATAAAATGGTGGTGGATCATGACTAGACTTTTTTTTTCTGCTTTTCATGTTTGAGCCTACTAAGACTGGAGTTTTTATGGCAAGTAAGTACCAGTAGCATCCTCTTAAGATAATGTTGTGGGTTCTTTTTCGAAATAGTCTAACTAGTGAGTGCTTGCACCTCTTCTCACGGTAAAAGATGGCATTTAGAGTTGTGATTACAACTCCTCTAAGAAATGCTTTAGAGATCAGAGTTTCTCCAAACTGCACAGCAGGATGTGAAGATGACAGATGTGTCATGTGACTTGTAGATTTCATCTCCTGTGGGTTCAGATAAGCGGCTCTGAGTGAATGTAATATACTGTTGTTTATTTAGATGGTAAGCAATGCTGTGGGGTTTTTAACACTTCTTTAAAATGGCACTCTGACTGATGTGTG
Source organism: Chanos chanos (assembly GCF_902362185.1). Classification (NCBI taxonomy): domain Eukaryota; kingdom Metazoa; phylum Chordata; class Actinopteri; order Gonorynchiformes; family Chanidae; genus Chanos; species Chanos chanos. Next base: position 42,559,849 of record NC_044497.1, read on the forward strand.
AGGACGCATCATAGTTGCTGGTAATGACCTTTGACATATTCAGAATGGCCATGAGGTTTTACACACTGTCTTTACAAACCACAGAGACTCACAGTCTTGTACATAGTACATAAGGCTAAGAGACACACATCCAACATGAACACATATTCTTTCACACTCATACATATACAAACATCTCACGTCAGACATACACTAAAGAGCAAGTTGCTAAAAAAATTAGTCCAGTTCCCCACTGTTTATAACAGTAATACAATTGATCTGAATTGCAATGTTTAAAAAGGAAAAAGGCCATCGATTTAGATCACATCTGCATTCACACATACATATATGCGTGCGGGTGTGCACTCACTCATGCTCTCACAAACTCTCTCTCTCACACACACACACACATATATACACATATACACATACAGGGAGAAATTTAAATGAGAACTTTACAGTGCGTTGTATATTTTCAATTCATGAACCGGATTGACAAGAAGCCGCTTCACACAAACGTGACGATTAACAGAGAAGGACAAGCAGACTTAAAGTCATCCATGTGGCTCTGATGGCGGCAGGGAATGCCCACTTCTCCTTCCCCCTCACCACAGTCAGCTACAGACAGCCTCTCCCATGGCACAAGCACAGCCAAACCAAAACAGCCAATACTAGTTAACATGCAACACACATTCACCTCTTCAACTTGGAACTAGACTATGCTGTTTCTGGGGATGAGATGTTCTGAGAGGGTCAGTCTATAATTACAAAATGAAATGTTTTATACAGGAAAATGACTGAAGTGCACATCCTATTCTGATTCATTTGTATCTCAGACTTTCAAGTCTTCAGACCATACTCATTATTGCTAAATTATCTAGTCCTATCAGCAATACTCACATATGCAGAAAAATCACAGCAAAGTACCTGCAATGTGTTTGCAGGCCTTATACACGGAATCTTTTTTTTTTCTTTTTCAAAATGTTAATATTTGACTATTCTGCTTCTGCTCCTGTAAGCAGGCTGTCAACATCGATTGAGATTTTTTTTTTTTAATTGTTTACACAAGTGGAAATTGTTTACACAAGTGGAAAAATATGAGTTTGACACCAGGGGACAGTGACAAGCCATTTTTGGGCCTTACATTGAGACACTCTGGTGTCCAAATGTTATCTACCTCCAGTGGCCTTGAACGGGCTTCAGCTCGTTCAAACCGCAGCTGCTCAAGTTCTCCCCAGAACCAGGCAATTTGAGCGAATTGGCCGTACACTGTTCTCTCTACATTGGCTTCCTGTTACATTTTGTATTGATTAGAAGTTAGCACTGCTCACTTAACAAAGCTCTGAATGGTTTTTCTCCCAAGTATCTGAGTGATCTGCCAGTTCCTTCCAACCCTCCACTACTCCACTCACGAGGTGCAGGTTTTGTGGTATGTCCTTGAATTTCAAAAGGAGGCAGTGTAGCATTCTCCTGTCGAGTTCTATGACTAGAGAAAAATCTTCCAGCAAAATGTTCTAGATTCAGACGCGCTCTCAGTCTTCGGCAGCAGAGCTGGAAGAGGACCAGTGACACCGAGTTGTCACCTTTCCATCACACATGATCACTCCTGTTAGCAGACCGTGTGTTGGTGGGGAGCTGGCGTCTCAGGGAGCTCGTGTGCCAGTGTCGCTGTCTGACTCCCCCTTCTAGCTGCACATGCTGCCCTAGCTAGGCATGTCACAGTCCCATATTGCGCTCAGTTGAGCATGCAACTCACACACCCCACCTCCCCACCCACAGTCACTAACGCTCTCCTCTTTTCCCCCTTCACCTCTGCCAGACAGATCTTCCCTAAGATCCAGCCAGACCCAATCTGGCTAATCTTTATCTGCATGCCTAGCTGAGTTTAAACTGTGATTTCTGCCGGACATGATACCTGCTTTTGTGCACTGCCTGTCATGCATATGTGCCAGGTTTGACCATGTCAGAGCAGGCACCCTGTATAAACACACACACACGAGCAGGATAAACACTCCACCAGAAGCTGTCCAAGGAAGGTGGGACACAATCCTGGACTGACCCTCTGAGTCTGTGAGCCGGCTCTCATTCTGCATGTCTGCTAGTCAGCCCAACCCTTCCTCCCTTGAGCAATCACAGCAATACTGCCATTCAACATGATACCCACTAACTGTCCCTCCTCTTGGACCTCCCTCCATCTCTCTTACTCGGACAAATACAACCACTATCCCGCACAGTCACTGCAATGTTTAAAACACATGTCCCTTTTGTCCTCACTGTCTGTTTTGATTTTGCTTCATAAATCTTTTTTTGTTTTCTGTGGCTTCCGTAAGCCGAATGATCTGCCAGCCATTTGACTTGCATGGCACACCTGTGCTCAGGTCACCGTAAAGCTACCACACAAGCAGCTACACTGTTCCTCTCATTATGTACCACATAATACCGCCTTCGTAAGGACAAAGAGTGGATTAAGAAAGAGAACCTGGCATTATGAACACATTTTGCAATATGTTCACAGTTGGGGTGAGGGGGGTGGGGGGGAATGAAGAGAATGTAGAAAAAGTGGTTCTGTGCATGGCACTGACAGAAACCAACTGCACTATTTCTCAAACCGGAACCAACCTGTCACCTAACTCTGTCACAAGAGAAAAATGCAAGGCATTGTGTGAGCTGTTTGACGGTTTACAATAGGGATGTGTTTTTGGACGACCTGACTGGTTAGGTGATCATTTTGAACACTAACACAGTAAATATACTGACTGATATCCAGTGACAGATCTTTTTTTTTCTTTTTGAAATGTGTCAATAATGGAAAAACCTGTCACCAGACATTTGGCATTTATTTCAACACTGCTTTCTGTTTAACAGTCTAATCTGACAAAAATAAATCAGAAAAAAATCCCCACTTTACTATATACAGTACAATCACATTCTGAAATCCTTAACCTTCCAAACGTTAAGAAGTCACGCTAAATAGTTACGTTAATTACATAGCTACATTGGCATTAGGACTCCCTAATACATAGGTAAAGTTGAAATGTAGTTGGATCAAAAAGATGAAATTTGTGGACAATTTGGAGCTCACCATCTCAGTAAATCTGTGTGCATACACTCCCGTCGGTTAAAATCCGCACAGCCCCCAGGGGCAGAGGGAAGGATACTGACAGTGCTATGAAAGCAGCACAGTGAGGAAATGCCCTCACAGTAATTAGGTTACACTGGTCCTGGTAGGACAGCATCTAGTGCAAGAGCTTCAGAGCAAAGTAGGGTCGCCAAGGGGAAACAACACGAGTCTGTTCACATTCGCCAAAAGGCTGAAAACAGTAAGAATCGAAGAGCTTAGGGGAGGAACAAATCAGAATACTGGTTGAAAACAGTAAAAATTGAAGAGTTTGGGAGAAGAACAGATCAGAATACGGGTTGAAAACGGTAAGAATCGAAGAGTTTGGGAGAAGAACAGATGAGAATACAGGTTGAAAATGGTAAGAGTCTAAGAGTTTAGGAGAAGAACAGATGAGAATACGGGTTACTTGCTTTCTTTACAGTGTGCTAACATTGCTTTTTTGCTTAGAGCTGCGAGAATATATAGCTTCTCTCTCTGTATGGGGGGAGGGGGGGGTGGGGTAAAATCCACAACATTTGCAGTGACTCCACGCGGACAAAGCTAATTGTTCCCTACTAAGATCAAGCTCAGAACATCCTGTTTGTACCGATAACAGATCATGCTTTGTCCAGTAAACATAAAGAGGACCTGATGAGATCCTTTTTGAGCATTCAGTAGTCCTCACACTAATTAAAAAAAAAAAAAAGAAAGTATGGCCACAATGTTTTCGGTGGAGAACAACAACACTGCATGGAGGAATATGTAAATATGAGCATGAGCAAATAATGTTGCCTCTTAAGTTACACTGAGCTGCTAAAATGCCTCCCTGTATAATTATATTATTCATCAAGGTATAAAATTATTTTTTTTTCCCCAAAGATATAAATGGAAATAAAAATCAAAATTACTGTTCACATTGCTTCTCAAAAGGGCTATACTAAAGATACAGTGTTGTTAATAACCACAGTACGTGTTACTGTTACATAAAAATAGTAAAACTCTTTAGTATTATCATGTAGGCTCTCTTTCAGTCTACTGAAGTGCTAAGTCTTGGTCAAAGCACCCAGCCCTAATTCATGCAACAGTAATGGATCCGCTCTGTCCAATCACAAATGTCTTTCTCTTTCATCCGACCTTCACCATTGGCTCATTTGGAACTGTGGGACTCTCAGTGAAGACAATGGAGGACAACAGCTGGAGCACCACTAAACAACTGTACACTCTTTCTTATTTCATCATCTCATGGGTTGAAAACTATGAAAATTTTCTCTTTTTTTATCACTAAAACAAACAAAAAACAAAAGAATAAAAAAACCCCCCTCCAAACAAGACGATATTCCTTGTCCATTCATAGCCCATATCTTTTCTGGTCTCAGTCTTGCAATACAGTGTGTATGTGTTTTTACATGTGTATGTGAGGGTGTGTGTAAAGTCTTAGGGGGTGGCCCTGGGTCGTTATACATCTAGGATCTCCTCGGCGGTGCCTCCGCAGCGTAAGCGGTAGCGACCTGTCCTCCAGCTGATGGTGGGGTCCCACAGTGCAGACAGAAAGATCTGAATGGTCATGGACTCCCTGATGAACCATGCCACAGCGTAGTCCAGCTTGGAGAAAGACGGTGGCCCACCCTGCAAAGGTACGGCGAGATGAGAAAAAGACAAATGTTACAGAGAAAACGTAGCATTTGTCTGATAAAGGAGGGGCTAGTGGAGGGAAGGAGCTGACAGACACAAGGGCTGCTTGTTCCCCTATTTTGTTTAAATGAATATTTTGGTTGTACTAATTCAGATGGTAGTATAAACACTATTTACAATAAGACACTGTGTTAACAACACAGTGCCTCTCAAAACATGGGAGGTAATCCTTTTAGAAGTTAGTTTAGGGCTGTGGAGAAGAAATACCTGGACTCCTCTGAGCTGGATGTAATCAGAGATAAACCAAGCCAGGCAGTGGCACATGAAGAAGACCATAATGTCCCAGCGGAACACGTAGTGCGCTGCCCAGCCAATGATGAGACTGGCCACGAAGCACTCCGAAATGGGTTCAATAATGGTGGCTGGCAGCATGTTGATGCGAAGTTTGGCCCACCTGAACATCAGAGATGAGAATTAAGGAGGGATGGGATCATTTAAAATCATAAATGTGAGGTGAGAAGGAATCTTGTCCCTCAAACTGTGGAAATAAGAATGACTTGAACGTCACCATGCTCGAAACTGTATCACAGGAATGAACGCGTAATGTTCTCTTTCAACTCTGGCCGAGATGGACTGGTCTTTGGAATGTGGTATGAGAACCAAGAAACAATGTTACCCTATTCAGATATGTACTGACACCGCAGCACAATCAAAACAGGAGAGGGAAAAATATGCTTGTTTCCACTGTTTCCCTGAGACAGTAGTCTCGCAATGGTGTGAACAAACAGTTTCCATTCCTTTGAAATGAGAGGTTGACAAAACAATGGCAGTACCTGATCATGCGAGACTGGAACTGTGCAATCGAGTAGGAGCCAGAGTTCTGCATGGCTACCTGCGTGGCCATGGAGAATTTCCAACCTCTAAAAAAAAAAAAAGAGAAACATGCATCATTTCATATATAGATTAACAAAACCCCAAAACATCGATTCGGCTGTCAACAGAGCACCATGTTGGCCTCGCTATCCGAATACAAGAAGCCAAAGACACCCTGAGGGCGGACATCTGTGGAATGTTATGCTACTATGGAGATATAAATAGCGATTGTAGGGAGGCAGACATGATGACTTAAAAAGATAAGATGTAAGCTTTCATATATGTTTGAAATATATATATGTTTTATGTAAAACAGTCATTTGGTATTTGGGGGGGATTGCAGTGACTTCAGTGAGGTATCTCTGACAGACCTGTCTGCAATGGCCTTGGCCATGAAGTAATCTTCAGCAATGTACTGGGCAAAGGCAATGAGCCCCCCTGCCTGGTCCAGAACATCTTTCCTCATCAGACACGACATCCCAGTCACACACTTAATCCCGGTGACGTTGGCTGATATGTAAGAGCGAGGGTGGGACGTCCCAAAGTACACCTGATAAATGCACACAAAACGTCTCAATTTAGTCCACTAGCCCAATAAATAACATACATCATACATACCTATGACAGACATTCCTATGCACTGCTTCTTATCAAATATGAGATGAACTTGGTTTGAAATGTTTCATAAAAAAAAACAAAAAACAAAACAGAACTATACATTGTGATGATATGATCACATGACGTCGTGTTCAAATTAAGAGGCACATGACTGTGAGAGAAAAAAGAAAATAAACCGAAAGAATGATCAAACACAAGGGAAGACGGGTTAAGAGAAGGGAGCTATGCAGACAAATGAGTAAATGAGTGACTGAGCGACAGGAAAAGTCCCAGTGCATTAACAGTTTCCCTTCCATTTCTCTACACCGTTAAAATCAGGCTGTGGCAGCTTTGCTTTGGGGTTTTCTCTGTCATGAGCTCTTTTAACAAAACAAGTATGAGGACTTTTTACTTTAATGAGGTAAGAAATGAATTAACCAGAATAATATTCCAAAATGAAAAAACAAAATGATGTGAACAGAGAGAAGGTCAGATTCTAAACCACTGAAAAGAACATACCTGGCACGAGTTTCAGTTTGCATTTTTCATCGTATTTCAAAATGCTTAATCTTAAGGCATGTCCTTCATAAATAAACTACTGCTGCCAAGCTTCAGTGAAATAAATATTGTATTCATTTGGCGCAACAGCCAAATTGGACGTTAAAACCAACAGTGCTATTTCTGCACAAGACCGTTTTCTCTTGTGGCAAACTGCCGTTACGCTCTTGTCTTAACGAATCAAAACCACACCGAGAGCAATTAGTAACACTTAAAATCAGACACGCTGAAAGGGCTCTCCAGCCAAAACAATGTAGGCATGAGAAAAGTTTATGGTAATAAGCAGTGGCAGAGAGAGACCCCTAAGAGGCAGTGAAATTCCTCTGGATCGTACGTGAGTGAACAGACAAAGGTTTTTAAAGCGTGCTTCATACAGAAATTCAGAGCCAACAACGCCTCTGACCTGCTCGAGCGTCGCAGCGAAGCCTTGTCTGTCCGCGACATAAGGCAAGCCGTGAACCAGTCCCACCTTCTCAGTCATCTGATTAGCCATATCTGTTAGGGTGTCTGGGCGCACTGCGAAAACACAACACAAGATAAGCACGCTTTCCCTGCTTTTCAGCAAACTCAAGGCTGAAGAACCAGCCCCATAAGCCTGCTGATGAAGCTAATGAAACATATGACGTCGTTTCACGAGCGGTGTAGCTTGAAATTTGAGTTGCTGTCCATGGACGGTTAAAAATGAACACGTGACTTTTCAAAAGATTCATTCTGACTTTAGCCTCGTAATGGGCAGTTTACGGAAACCTGAAAGGGTGTCAAACAAATCACAGATGAGCTGTTATGCACTTTAAACCTGAGTGTACAATGACCACCGGATGAACTTTAGTACTCACCCCGTATGCCACTGTCACAGATCCAAACCAGATCATACTTTGCACCCTCGTAACCTGGCATGAGGTTGTTTATCTTTGGGTTGATGCCAACTTTCTTACCTCCTATGGGAATTGAAAAAAAAAAAGAAGACTATTTTATTTAAGTGGCCTTCATCACACTGTGTTTCTCAGCAAATTCAGAATGACAGACATGCTTTGAACCAGCAGCTGTCTTTAATCCAGGCTGTAAAAGGTCCATTGATTCTCTCAAAAGCCCAGCATCTAGATGTCAATAAGACTAAATAAATAAATACATATGGAAGATGAACACATCGACCATCTGAGGGTCTGTTTTACAGTGACAAGCCCCATTAAACCGTGCCTGAAGCGCCTGTGATAACCACGTTTTTTAACGCAGCCAACATAGAAGGCTTATCTTGGGAAGAAAGGAGCATGGAGCTTTATAAGGGCCAAAAACCTAAAACATTGCCCTTTCATCCAGTGTTAACTGGAGTCTGGAAGGCTACACACTGCCTTTCCCTTATTAGTCAATCATTCATGAGCTTCTCTGAAGTAACAGATGGAGTGAGAGCAACTGGGACTGCACAGTGAGGATAACAGGGCCCCAGAGAGGGGGAAACTCAATCATCAGATGTTCCTAATAAACAAGAATCAATATCAGCTCTCAGGGGCATCTACATACGCACAGCTGGGCCACTGCCTACACACATGTGGTCATCATACTCAGCGTAAATGATTTCTGAGACCAATTATTACCCTTAGCTGACCTCAAAAAAGGCTGTAGTCTGTACCACATTTAATATCCCACAACACAGTTATATGGTAAACTACGCTGTCTAACGACTTTTTGCCATTTGAAAATCCACAACTGTAAAAACACCCATTCCAGTACTTAATCATTTTAAAAGAATTACAACAGTATCTCATACTAAATAATAACAACAGTGCTTTATAATAACAATAATAAAAATATTTGTGACAAAGGAATTTGTTTATAAGAGGAAAAAATCAGCTCACCTATAAATAATCGGGCATCCACACTGGGATATTTTCCCAGTAGTTTTTTACAGACATCAATAGCTGGATCATCGTGGTCTTGGACACAGAGAAGAATTTCATACTGTGGAAAGCAAAAAGAACCAGATAAACTGTCAGTTTTGGACATGGTCAGATCCTCTGATTCTCCATCCTTTTTCCTGAATGGAAAATATTGTTATAGACTCTCCCACAAACACGAATTGTGAGGAAAGCACACAGTCTTTAATGTATCAAGCAGAAGGCGAGACAAACTAATTCTGTTTAGACACATAAGCAACCAGCAAAACACAGAGGCAAAAACAAAAACAAGGTGTCCGACAGATCTGGAATAACCAAAAGATAACTGCAGCTTTATTTTCGGCATAGTCGCCTTTTCGACTGTCACATCACAGATTTTACACCTACACACAATCCACTGCAGAGATACTGGTGTATACACATAAACTTTCTCAAACACAAACGGAGAACTACCCTGAATACTGTTAAAATACTGAAGTTACACTGAATGGAATCTTTCCCGCAATTTTGGCAAAAACCACTCAAAGATCACAGATAGCTCTGAGACAAAATAAGTCCATAACAAAAGGGGAAAAAAAGGTATTTGCCCAATCATGTCTTATGTAGCTCTGTTAAAAAGACTTGCGACATGTTGCAGTGCTGTCTCTCTGAACCCTCACAACACTCAGACCTCTTGAGAAAGTCAGAACAGGAGAATAGCCTTATTCTGGGAGAACAGGCTGCCTGAGAGCAGACACCACTCCGAGCAAACCAGCTCATAATACCCCTGTGGGCCACTGTGGCTTAACCATGACTTCACAGGCCAGGCCATAGAGACACTGTTGCCATGGCTATGCCTCCAGACCGGGGAGCAAATCAACAAAAGCCCTTTTCTGTGTGGTCAGGGATGCAGGGAGGTAATAGTGGCTTAGTGTTGTGTGATGAGAGCTAAGAGAGGACAAATCAAATGAATCATTCATAAAGAAGCTCAGAACAGCCCCACTGCTTCAGTGTCTGCATGTGGAACCAGATGCTTTTGATGACAAGTACTGAGACTGCGGAAAGGCAGGGAAATCCCACGAAGTCGACATAGAGTAGGAAATGAGAGAACTTAGGTGCTGCTTCGCTATTCAGTACAACATTACCTAAAAGCATACTCAGCGCGGCTAAATTAGATGGTGACCAAAAATCAATAATGGCTGTCTATCGCAAAAGCAGAAAAACTGCAATAAGTGAAAGCAAAGCATTCAGAGTGACATGTACAAACCTCTTACTGAATTATTGCTTATACAAAGTGTACTGAAGATTATCTCTGTAAATTACTTTATTGGCTTATAAATGAACCAAAATACTGGTAGAGTCAGAGGCTGAGGGGTTACTGGAAGTTTATCAAAGGCTTCCATCACAATGTAACCTCCAGTCAAATAACCTTCCAATCATTTCCATGGCCGTTAAACACAGAGCGGAAATGGATGTTTGAGGGCATATTCCTTCGATGACTAAGAAAAGAAAAAATGTCAGCTAGTGCGTGACCATCTAGACAAGTTCAGGATGAGAATCTCTCTTACTCTTCTAGTAATCCGAGAGGATGAGTGTGTATTCCAGGAAGCATGACCTGCCAAATAAGCGCATTCTTTTCTTCCAGTCGCAGGAAGTCAAGCTCTAAACAAGGTGGAGTTGTCCGTAGACAGGGCCTTGGCATGACCCTCACATAATGAGGGACATGGTGTAGAGGCCTGGTCAGAAAACTATGGCTGTGGTATGGACAGTAATGCATAGGATTCATTATCAGGCTTTCAGTTCAAGGATATTATTATCTCCCTAATTGAGCTCAGTTCAAAAATGGAAGATGCATGAAAGTGTGAGGGTGACTAGCTCATCTTGTAAACCATTCATCGAAAAAGCTTTACTGAGAAAATACTGAAAATATTAATTATGGAGGGAATTAATCTGAAACATCTCAAGAACATGAGAATTTGCATTCTGTGGTTAATAATCAAATCATGATGACTTTTTAAAATAGCACAGTTCCTTCACGACACTTTGCCTCAGAAGAGGCTTGGTAAGAAAATAAGACCACTTCTGAAATATTTACAGATTTCTGCCTGACATCTGCGCTAGAAAATGTACTCTATATGTATGTGAAATCTGGATCCTAAATATACAGAATTAAAAATACCCAGCCAAACATAAAGGTTTGCGTAGGTGGTGACTTAAATGTGATGGTTTCAGGTACATATGTGGTTTAAGAGTTCAAGTCTGGAATGGAAGAAATGAAAGGGCAAAAAGAAAAAAAAAAAAGACATGCTTTAAGATCACGACGGCAGAGAGCAACTTCCTGATGCGATAACACATTTGTTGAACTTTGATTGGAACTTGCTAGCACGTGGGCCCACTTAGACGATTACTTCGTCATAATTTAATCATTAATGTAATATTTCTGATACGTTATTTCATTCTGCCAACATTTTAAAATGATTTTTGTGGTTCACACTGTGGTATTCAGAGGGTTATCAGTGCATGGCTGACTGAAAACCACGCATTTCATCCTCTCATAAAAGCCAAAAGTAAAAGACATTGCTTTGTTTTACCTGATGCTACAACAAACGAGATCAACATGATTGCTTCACGTGATTGCATACCACCAGGAAACATTACTCTAGCAAGTATTAAGCTTTTCTTTCAGCCATTAACCAGAACATAAACTGTCACCAACAAGTGCCAAGGTGAAGGGTCAGAATAAATTCAGATATCAAAAGGGGTGGGGGAAAAAAAGCTGTGAGACGCTGTGTGGGCGTTTTTCATTTTAAAACAAAGTTTCTGCAGTTTCAGGCATGACGAACTGAGAAAAATATCAAACATTAGAATATCAAATGTTAAATTCAAGGTGGGCAATCAGTAAATGGTGACTTGGTTATTCCATTACAGTGTGTTAAGCAAGATAAATGGATCTTGATTTTATATAGAGTGCTTTGCTATTTGGAAAAAATACCTTTTGAAAGCAAAACATTGAGCACTAATGGGTTTATGCAGAAGGTGGACCAATGAAAATTATAAGCCTATATTCCAAAGTGTTCTGACGGTCTAGCCTGAAGAGGTGTAACCTGCACCACTTCAATACAACCAAAATGATAGACAATGATTATTTCTTGAATATTTGCTGTCTTTTGAGCTATCTGAAATGGCAGTCATTTTGCTTGAGTTTGAGGACATTTGGTTGTAAAACTCTACTTTGTCATTTCTTTTTAGACAGGCTGTTAGTGTTACACTGTTGTACTATTGGATTAAACAACTAATGAGGAAAAGAAAACAGCTTAAACTAAGCCTTTCTGTGAGTGAGGTCTTCACTCAGGGAGTTAACTGGATGAGTAATCAATTTTTTAAGTAGATTTTTTTTCAGTTGTCTGCTTGGGCATGTTTAATTAGAAAAACAGGGGAAGACAGAATAGCTTCAAAATTTGAGCTCAATAAGTGTTCAGGCTTTCAGGCTACACAGTTTAGAAAAGGGATTTGATACGAATTTTTTTGGGAAAAAAAAAGTCACAATATATTCAATACAATGAATACAATGAATTTATCTTTGATCACCACTATCAAGGGTGTGACCACTCTGAAGACTAGCAGCAGCAAATTTGCAAATTTTACCGCAAAGGCTATACCAGGTGCCACTTAATGCAATCTCCTCCTCTCAAGTGTTACATAAAATTGAAACATTAAAATTACATAACTAGCGGGAAAGGTTACACAAAGTGATAGCAAATGCAACAAATCTTCCAACAGCTTTGAAATGTGTGACGTAACATCCCGTATGTAATAACTTGCACATCAAAAGGAAGAATTTTGCCACTGAAAAGATGACTCAGGAAGAGGGTGTAACATATATACTCTGGGAAAAAAAAAAAAAAAAGCAAGACTAAGACCTAAAGTAGGTCAATGGAGTGTCAGTGTGACCAGAGAGCAGGTCAGGGCAAACACACTCACAGCACAAAGATCATAATGATGATGATGTCAGAAGTCGGTTACACACTGGATCTGCCTGCAGCTGAGCAATGACGGAGGAACGTGACAAATGTCTCGGATGGGAAGAGTGAGACATCCACACGAGGGAAGTCAACTGATTTCAATCTCCTGATGCTGGCATCCATCACTGTGAGTAAGGGGCAGAAGGGGGAAGTGGCTTACAAATCACCTGAGACCGCCTTCTGTTCAAATGAACCGCTAACACTAAAATGGATGCATTCAACAATGTATAGAGTGTAGACAGTACAATGTAGACTGCTCCTTAAAACACAAGAGTTTTTCCTACAACGGGAAAGTTAAAATCCACAGGAGACAAAGGGAATTCATAAACATTACAACCGATCCAAAATTAATCTACTTCCGGAGCGCCAAATGATGCAGGCTGTAAATCTCAACATAACAGACACTCACAGAAGATCTGAGTTTGCCTTCAAATGGCAATGTTTTTACAAAATTAGGTTGTTTGTTGAATTCAAATCTATGTATAAAGTGACAGCATAGTGTGGCACATTAAGAACTGCTGAATAAAGCAATTCAGAGACTGACTATACGACATCTTTCCTCAACAGCGCCAACAGAGAGCAATCCCACACTGGCTTTTCTCACACACGGACATAGCAATCCCTGTACCACTGGCATGTTCTTGAGACAAGCCCGTATCTGTGTGAACCAGCAGCAGGCTGTTTCACCAGCTGCTATATTGGTAAAATGGAGCAGAAAGTTCCATCTGGTGCTGTACAGTGGAGGGTTGGGAGTGTCAACGCCCTGGACACACCCACAGCACCAGTGTGCCCGCCCCCCCGCCCCACCAAATCTCTGAGTGCAAATAAACCCCTGCAAATCCCTCAAGGAGAATGGTGAGAGAGGGTGAGCACATACAGGCTGAGTATTATCTCCCTCCCATAACAACAGAGTCAGCATTCAATCAGCTGATAAGCAGGTACTCTAAAGAGAAAGGGGTGTGGTCGACCTTCCCACATTGTAAGGGCATGTTGCTACAAAGGGCGCAAACATATTTGGATAGTAAACAAAGGCTAATGGCTTTTTTTTTTTTGTGGAAACTTCTAGAACAATAAAAGAGTTTGTTATCATCGGGTTGTTCAACATGTAGTAGATAGTTTAATTTTACAATCTGACACAAATGTCACCCATTACTTCAGATATTCTCGGTCGAACTGTAAATGACTCCAGTGTCACTTTCCATACTCTCATGAATGAAACAGCACTTAGGGTAAAAATAAATAAATAAATTCTACGGCAAGGACTACCCACTAGATACTTGCAATATTACAAATGGACTATTGCAATTACACTATTGCAAGGCAGACTAAAAATCTGGAATTCAGACGACTGGAAAGGACTGTTAAGTCATTCAGAATGTTCTACACCATTAGGCTCCGTTTCTCAGCGACACTCATTCTGGGAATGAGCAAGCTCTTCTTTATACAACACAGTCATTAAAACTGCAAGACAAACCCTCACCCTGGCAATTTAAGATTGACTTTAAAAGCCAAAAAGCTCCTCAATGCAGGAATTAGAAGACATTATTTTCAAGTGCCCTGCAACCAGGAAAATATGTCTGGCGGCAAGCCAAACACTATCCATATGTTCAGTAAGTCTTGTGATACTGGATATGTGGGAAACTGTTAATATTAGCCTTGTCCAGTGAATCACTAGTGCATTATTTATAATGATTTAAAAAGAGACAAGGCCAGTATTGCTATAATACACTTTCTATACTTACTTTTTCAATGAATTAACCACATAAGAATCTCATTTTATGTTTCTAATCTCTCATTCAATTCAGCCACTAAGCTCCGTTCTTGAAACTGCCATGAATCCTCGAGAACATTTGCAAGTAAAATTTCCTGTCGATTTCCTCATCCATCCAAATGTTTATTCAGCTCTGCCCTGAAGCCAGAAGAGACTAGTTAGCCTATATGGGGATTACCTGAAATTTTTGTACAAAAGATTGTCAGTAGATTATTGTCTGGATTGAGAAAGCCTGAGTTCATGTACCTGTTAACGACCAACATACATGGACTGATACTGACCAGGAATGTTTGCTTTACTGGAGGTGGCTAACTCTGATTTTAAAAAGTCTGCTATGAAAGATAACCCTCTGCACACAACAGAACAAGAGATAAAAAACAACAGAAAGCACTAACAGGCTAAGCAGGAAGGCCAATCAGTAAATACTTGTTGCTACCTCTGTGGGTGTGACAAGAGAACAATGTTGAGCGGTTCAATTGCACTGCACCAAAAAAAGGTATTTGACCTTTTGTAGAGCTGTACATTGGGTAAACAAAATGATGTCTAGATCCAGCCAACCATTCTAAACCTAAATAATGACAGCTGTTACTTCCTATTACTTGCACAAAGAGAAAATTACAATAGCTAATAGACTGAGAAAGCATACACACATCTCAGTATGGTGTGTGAATCTGCACGTTTCATAAATTTCACAGATTTTGAAGTATCCACTTTCTTAAATCAAAACTTTTGCCAGTTTTGTCACTGTGTTCAGTTTCACTTAAGTGCTACATAACATTGCATTTTTGGATAATAACATGAAACACTGTGCCTGTGCTTTTCTGTCCAAGTCTTCAGGCGCTGCCACAGTATGGGCGGGAACTAACACATTCTCTCATTCACACCATCTCTCTCTTGCACACATGCGTGCATGCACACACACACACACACACACACACACACACACACACACACACACACACACACACACACACACATAAAGTAAGCCAAATAACAGCCCATGATATCACAACACTCGGAGGCAAGTAGCTACTTTTCTACTTGTTCATGCATTAAAATATCTACGGGCCATGTCAGCCATGACATATAACTCAGTTTTCTAGGACACCCATTTTGACTCACACTTCAAACAACAGTAACCAGCCCCATCTTCCATGCTTTACAATGTCTCTAACTGAAGGTCCTCATACACCCAGAAAGTTCGACTCTTTGACGTCAGAATACAAATGATTTGAGTACGAACACACAACACGACATAACATTTTTATGGCACTTCAGTTCATTACTATGACCACACTATTCAAATGACTAATTATTTGCTAGCCTCACAATGACGTGTTCAGTTATGTAACGTCAGGTGAACTGTTCAGATCCTGTTTCTATGAACACATTTCATTTTCTGACTGAATAAGCATTTGACAGAAATGATACCTTGGGATAGTCCAGCTCAAAGAATGTCTCCAGATTGTTTATGAGGTTGGGGTCCACTCCTTTTAAGGGCTTCAGCAGTGAGACTCCCGCTAGCTTGCTGTATGGCTGCTTGTCGGTCGTCTTCTTATTGAGATGCAGGCGGCTGCAGTCATGAGAGAAATAAAGACAACGTTTAGTACAGATGAACGTGTCTGTGTACCTTGTGGTAATCCAATATTCATTTCGGAAACACAAATTTAGAAATGAAAAATGAATGGTTCCTTGATTTTCATCTCAGAATGAAAAATATTTCTCATTTCCTTGGCCAGAAACAGATAGAGACTTTAAAAAGGACATTATTTTCCTTTTCTTCTTAGTAATGCAGAAAATTAAATTGGAAGAAACTCTGTCTGTTTTTATGATTTATGACACTGGAAGTTGTCACTGACAAATCTCTCAGTGAGGCTACCAAAGTCCACAAAGAGATTGTCTTTTTGGTCTTATTATGGACCCACAAATGCCAGTATCTTTTCTTTCTATTTTTTAACATGGGTAAACACAAAATACACAAAAACAAAACATCATAGAATGAGTGTTAAAAGAAAGTGTAAACAAAAGTTAATTCTTTAACATTTTGACATTAAAAATAGCAACAGTTGATTGCTGCAGGTTCACACTATGCTCCGTCACCTAAATAAAAATGACCAAAAATGAATGAGGATTGTGCATGGCAACGTATTCAGTCCATTTTGGTGAAAACAGTCAAGCAGCTCACCTGGAAGCTATCTGTCTTTTGGCAATTAGCTTATTAAATTTTGAATGCAGTAATCAAGTGAGTGCACCCTCCCAAAAATGTCCTGGCCGCGTCTTGCATCCACAACAAAGGAGACATCATGACTAGCGTAAAGGAGCCGTCGAGGAACTGCACCTTAAGCCCCTACGTCGAGGCATGAAATTCTTTTTACAAATAGTTTAGTGACAGGGAGACTATGTTAGACAGGCAGCCTCAAGGTTATGGGCAATGTTCACATGTGAAATTAAAGTGCAATGTGTGGGGGGTGGAGGCAACAAAGTTGTTACCATGACAGTGCAGCATTTCATATGTTCTAATTAACAGTTTCACTTATGTATGCACAAAACATAATATACACAAAGCCTCCATTTTTTTTAATCTTTGTAAGTGGTCATGGTACACGCATGACAATGCCCTCCAAGGTGTACCTATAAAGGAAAAATAATGGACCCAAGTTCTTTGCTTCCATTTCATCCTTTAATTTACCATATAGGTGTCCCCACATTGGAAAAATGATGGACCTGAGTTCTATGCTTCCATTTCATCCTTTAATGTACCATGTAGGTGTCCTCACATAGGAAAAATAATAGACCTGAGTTCTTTGCTTCCATTTCATCCTTTAATTTACTATATAGGTGTCCTTACACAGGAAAAATAACGGACCAAAGTTCTTTGCTTCCATTTCATCCTTTAATGTACCATATAGGTGTCCCTACACAGGAACAATAATGGACCTGAGTTCTTTGCCTCCATTTTGTCCTTTATTTTCCCATATCTGGACCTCGGAAGGTCCTGTCCCTCACTTATCTTTATTCTCTCTCAAAATCTGAACATTCGTGTAGACTGCTATGAATGTTGCAAGAAAGAAGAAGTAGAAGACAAAAAAACATTGCGTGTTCCCCTGCAGGAATGGTCGTGAACATTAGCTGAACTTACTCTGAGCGCCCACCTCTAATTGTAGTGTAGCAAATGAACACACAATATTTTACACCTAAAGTGCTTTTTTTGAGCTTGTCGCTGGTGTGTGGGGGAGAAGCTGAGAACAGCTGTGGTCACTTTGAAAGAAATGACATACATGCCATTGCAGGGTTGTTCATTTTAATTCTAAAGACAAAGCAACCAAGCTCAACGCTTCCAATGCTATGTTAGGTTCCTCTGACCGGAACTCGGGCAGGGTCCATAATAAAGGCAAGTAAGCAGGCATCTTTTGCTGCACATCTGTGCCTTGACTGAGAGATTTGTCAATGATAACTTCTGGTATCACAAATACAAAAAAACCCCAAACAATTTGACCTGTTAGGTTGTTGCCACTTCTCATGCAAATGACACACTGTCATTGCCTAACCCACAGAATCAAGAAAAAGCTGCAAATTGAAAAGGCTGGGGAGACACATTTATGAATTTGACTAAATACTTTGTGGTTAAGCTACATGTAGAAGATGGACGAGGATTTCTGTCTGAACAGATTTTTTTCTGCACGCATTGAGGCCTGTTACAGAAGATATCAGTGTCGTTCTGTAGATGATAAATCAATGGTTACAATGCAACACTGATGTTAAAACACAGTCTGCTCTGATCTTTTTCATTGTTATGTGTGGATATTACATAGGCAATAAATTAGCTTTCCAATATATTCCCTGTCAGTTAAAATAGAAAGGGGATGGCAATATACTCATTGACTGCAGCGAAAAGCTGTACACCACCAGAGCTGCTCAAGCTCTATATTACGTTGTAGGCCTAGTATTGAGGATTAAAGTGCACAAACATCTTCTTTCAGGAACTGATGTTTGGGATGAATAATTTAGTTGGCTCAAATTTTCACATTCCCTTAATATGTACATCAAGCGGAAATATTAGGTGAGAATTCTGTGGTATCTAGGCTATTTAAGACCGCACCATTACTTGAGACTTCCTTTGCACAGAAGAAGATGACTAAAGCAAGCAGGTGTTGATTGTCCATGTGACCCAGCATACAGAGTGAAACTGAGACAATCATTAGAGACATCACAGAATTTGATGCAACCTATCAATATGTACCAGAGGTCAAATATACCACTCAACTACCCATAAGAGAATTATTTCAATATGTACAACTACACATTTGTGAGTTTTGCTATGATGAAGAGCACAGGGTTGATTGCAGTCACTTAAATATGGTCAGCATGGTACAGACGTAGAGAACTCAGCAATTTTTTACACTTTACCAAGACACAAATAAAGAGCAACTATAAGTGATATTCGTGATCTACCGACCTACAAAATGGCTGAAAATGTTCAGCCACCCACAGAAACACATAGAAAGTCAAAACTAAAACAATAGGCTGTTTATGTCTTCTGGCATGACTGACATTCAATGGATTACTCAGTTCATATGACATGGCTGTTGGCAGGTAACCCAACTGGTCGTGCATTGCATCCGGTTTCACGACTCCATAAGGTGTCCATAGGGTTTCATTTGATTTTAATACCTCATACACAGAAAAGTTAGCTTTAAGCAGAGGGACAAGGAGGGAGAGATATTCTACTGAGACCTAGGCTATACAAGACGCTCCACGCACACTTTAAATGAAATGTTATTCTGTAAAAGCATTTTGCAGATCTGAAGTTACAAACATTGTGTCACAACTTTATGTCAGTGTTTCACGCAGTAAATAAAGTGAACAATGAACGTTACAACTTCCCTGATCGACAATATTGTTAAAAATGATACTGGGCCGTTGCTTCAGTTTGAGTATTAGTAAGATGACACACCCATTCTGTTTCTACGAGAGCAGCTCTTTGTTAAACTTGGTAAAGCAAGAAATAAAGGCTTTCCATCCAGTGTGTACGACCACTGAGACCTGTTCAAACCCATACAAGGAAAGCAAATAGCAATCAAAAACACTAATGTGCTTTTAAAGCAGAAGGGGAAACCAGACACCTCTGCATCAGCTCTTAAGATATCCTCCGTATCCCTCTTCTCTGTCAGCTCCTCAAACTCCACATCCCTGTTTCCTGTCTCACAATCCCGGCCAAAAAAGGTCTGGCCTCTGTGCTACACCACAACTCGCCATTACTTTACAGGAGAACAGAGGAGCCTCAAGGACAAGCCAGTCCATTAAATGTAGTAAGGTAAACCTCCTTGAACTATACTAAACACAGGCAGTACAGTGTCAAAAAACTGCTTCCTACTTACTGCACTCTGACTGCAGTGTCCTGTACTCACTGACAGTCCTTCTCTGCCTGAACCTCAGCCCCAGTTAGAATAGTTTGGCCAGAGTCAGTGATACTCTGTTCTCATGTGTATGCTTGATTGCAAGGTTGACAGTCATTTTTTCAGTGATGTTACAGCTGTTGTCTCCGACAGCTCATTTCCACAGAAGTTGAATTCCATCACTGTCCTCGAGATCACGATGCAGTCTGACAAATGTCAAATACAATTCAGTCATGATACTGACTGTAACCGCACCGTTGCCACTCTCTGCTGTCAATGCAGAGAAACACGCTGCTCTGTGTTACAGCATACAAGGGTTCGCTAAGAGGTTTTAAGCACTAGGGGCTAAATCCTTCTCACAGGTCATTTAAGAGAAACCAGGCTGAACCAGACCCGGCCTTCTATATTATGCTCCATTTAATATAAGGGGAAAAACTTGATTTTTAGGCTTAGCATTATATTTAAAAGATTTCCTCATCACAGATGAGACAACTTACCCTGTTATCTAACCTTAGACAATTTCATTACATAAAGGCTTGCCACTGATACACTAAGAAAGCGATTTAAAAATTTGAAATTTAAATTAGAAATAACCACAGTAATAGTCATAACCATGCTGTAACCACAGGTTTCAAATCATTTGAATTAAATGAAAATATACCCTGGTAGCTATCTTTCAGCATGGAAACAGCAACTTTAGTAATACCCAGAAACTTTAGTAATGTAACATGCAATGATACTGGAATCACATGGATATCAGCAGATAACTGCTTAAAACTGTGCTATCGGCACCCAATACAACAGATTTGTAAGTTTCTCTTTAAACTTACCCAGTTCAGTCAAACTGATGGTACTGAACTGTAAATCCTAGCAGTGTGGTGAGGAAAACCATGCAACTACTAGTCCAAGTAATGTCTTGCACAGCAGGGGAAAGAAATTTTAAAAATTCCACACCATCGGAGCACACATCTACTAGGGTATCACCCTGACAGAATTTTTCAAGAGGAGAATCCTAAACCAGCACATGCAAAAACAAAACCTCCCCCTTGATTCTGCTTTCCATTTTTTGTGTGTTACCATACAAAAAGAGTGTTTGTGTGATTCTGTCTTCCTGCACATTTTAATTCATTTTCAAACACTGGAGCACAGTAGCCACTGTACAAACGCAACTAGGAACAGACCTGTTAAAGATATTCCAAATGAAGTTCCATAAATATGGATGCATAGAATGTGTTACTCACGCCACTTCTAGTTTGATCACACACACACACACCTATCCATACTCTGGATCATATGGCGTTTGGGGAGAGCATCAAGAGGTGCGGGGCTGCAAGCGGCACTCTTTCCTGCATGCGCCGCAATAACGTGTAAACAGTGTAGGAAGTTTTATGTTGGTATCACCGGCATTGTGTTTTCGCGACTCAGAAATAAGCACCATTCTGTATTGCTGTTCTAATATTTATTTTTAGTAACGTGTACTGAACGTGTACTGATTAACAGTAGTTCTGTGAAGGTGGGGTTAGTGAACTGCATGACAGAACATAATTCATCTTCTACCATTTTCCTTTCCTCAGTTACCGTAGCAACCGTCACTACACCATTGAAATTTAGACAAATCAAAGTGCCGTTTGTTCAGATTTATCCGTTTTATCCCATAGTCATACTACTGATGTAAATGTAAATGTCGTAAATGTACACGATGCTCATGTACATCTGCTGCAGCACATGTAGTATTATAAACATACAGCAGCGTTTCTACCAGTATAAAGCTGACAGGTATAGTATTTTGGTTTGGCATTGGTTTGGTAAGCATACAAAAACAACATAATTTTTTTAATTCAATTACTTTTTTCTTAATCATGTCTTGGGACTGAGGTGGCACATAGCCTGTAACCGTCATCAGAACGCCTTTCTCTCGTGAAATCATTAATGTCGCTGTCCAAAATGCGTTTTTATTAAAGAATAAACACATTTCATTTGTGTCTTTCTTGGTATTTCTTAGCTAGTCCAAAAATTTAACCGAGTTAAGACTTGATCTGACTTCAAATTTGTGGCAGACTTCACTGAACTAGAAACCTTCATCTGCCAGCCTAACAGAGACCAGCCCTATTCACATGACTAGCAACAACGCAAAGTGTGTGACTGGGAAATACCTGTCGTTCCGTCTCAATTAACAGATGTTCTGCCAGAAAAAGGAGGGAAAAATCTATGTACCCTTCATTGATTTTGAGACCAAATGATCTCTAAATTATTGGGACCAAGAAGCAAGAGGGGTGTTAGTTAGCGCTCGTTACGCTTACGAAAGTGCTCTGAGCTAACGTCAGACATTAGTTGTCTGACAGATCAGTCTGATAAACCATGGGAGTGTCAGTCGGTCCATGAACAATATTATCACAATTTAAATTTGCCTCAACTTCCTCTTGTTAGTAAACTACTGACACCCAGCTAAGAATTAGCAAGCTTTTCTTATTAATCTAACGTGTCTTAATGTCAGCCTAGCAAAAAGGTATATCCTACAGCAATAACTTATTTTAAAAAGTTAGACGTTTCTCAGCGCTGACCAGAAAGCGAACGCCAGTTCAAACTTCTCATTCCTGTTAACTTCTGACAGTCGTTGTCATTCTTGGTGATTTTAATAAGAAGTGAAACCAGAAACAACAGAGCAATGGCTCATATATTTGAAAACTTGAGGGTCACTGTCTGGTCAAGAAATACAGTGGTCAGTGTATTGACGACCGCTATAGCAATACAGGTTTGCCGAACTGCCGAAACAGCTGAACAGCTAGGTATCATTTGGCATGCTAGCCAGCTGGCGAGTAAACTATCTTGGTAATCGTCGTAACCATGGTAAAGTGCGCAGCTGGCACGCTAACTGCCGAAAATAAAACAACCTGTCTATTTTAATAAGACTTGTTATTTCATTCTGGCCGGTAACTTATTTCGCGTTACTTTACTGAGAAGAAATTCCATAGCGTAGTTAGCTTCGGAATTATACATAGGATGGATGGTTTGTGGGTTAACAGTAGTAGGTAACGTTCGATACCTATTTTAGCAAGACACTATTTAACCCAGCGTAGTATTGTTGGCATCGTATTTCTTGATGAAACCAATAACTGAATACAATATTAATGTTTATATCCCTTCCTCCTGATTTTTGTTGTTAGCTTGCGCGCTAACCAGTAGTCCCACGAATGAAAGGGTGCTGATCATTCAATGATATTAGCTTGTATTTACTTACACGTAGATGATGGACATGAAATGCATGAGCCAAAGAACAATAAATAACAGAAATCCGAAGATAGCGAATCCTTGCATGGCAAGATCAAGTAGGGCCATGGCTGTCCCCTGGTGTGTTGGTTCCACTATATTTGTCAGTTGATAGTGCTGCACATCAGACACTAAGGTAAGCTAAGGATTGGTTTTGCTAGCTATTCAATAGGCGGGCGGTACGGGAAACTAACGCATACTAGTGGGTGGGGTTTGGTGCGTAGGAACACCGCGCTGGGCCTTCGAACAGTTGACGTACAACACCCTGTTACGACTATGAGTCTGCTTTTTAGCTATCAACTTAATTTAAATTATACCTGTTAACATTTATTAAATTTCAAGATTAATAGACTTACAGATTATTTTGCATATGTGTTGTAAACAAACTATACAGAGGTTTTGAGCACAAAAACAAGGTACACCACAGTCTAGGACTACTGCTGAATATGTTCATTTTCTTACCATGTTGATTAATATACATTTTGTCACAATCAGTCTTGAAATTCTGCCCCAGCAGAGATACCTTACTTACACAGAGTGCATGAAAAATAGACATACAGTACATAGCAATAGATTTCCAACCAATATTAAGGTTTTTCTGGTTACTTTTTAGATCCAAAATTCACAATCATATAAACTTACAGCTAACATGTTTTATTCGCTTGGAAAAGAAGAAAATACACAATAATATTTAACAGCAGAGGTAACAGATGCTTATGGGACTATTCCACAAAGCAGTCCAGTAAGTTCCAGTAACAAGTAATTCCATATGATTATTCCACCCTTCCATTGTTCCTTCTCTGCTACTGAAGGCTCTGAGGAAGGGCTTGTGCTTGTCACTATATGGAAACCTGTTTACAGAAGGTAACTTGTTCCAACCAGGCCTGGTGCCATTCTGTGCCTACCAAGGTTTACACAATGATGCTTTACACAATGACAAGATTCCTCCCCAAAGATGACTGAGCTGTTTTAGATCCAATGTAATTTAAACTGGAATCAGACACTGCTGTGCTCTACAGTTGAGGAACACAGCTTAATTCAACATGAAACAAAATGGCTGCCATTCCATCTCAAAACAATTTTCACAGTCATGACAATGGAAAGTTGACCACCTTTTCTTATTCTTTGTTTGTTTGTTTGTTTGTTTGTTTGTTTTGGCTGTTTTCCCAATACAAGCCAATCTTTGTTGTTCTTTAAATAGAAACCCTCTTTCCAAGCATGTGTTATGGATTCTTAAGGTGAGTTATAGGGGTAGGGCAATGATGAGGAAGTGTCAGACAAAATGGATATTTACTGCCACTCCTACTGGAGAGGCAAAGAGGCAGGGTTATGTCCCTATGGAGTGCTATGTAAACAGTTACTGTGACAGTCTGAGCTCAAAGATACCACCATTCCTTCTTACCTCATCAATTTAAAACAAGTCATTAGTACTTATGCTGCTGGGTTTCTCTGGCATTTACAATCAGGAAATTTCCTTCAAAACTGAAATTTCAACACATATTTTTGCCCTTATGGTGCATAGGGTTAGGTGTGGCTTCCTTGAAGGATATAAGGAATATCATAGAGGTGAAATGGGTTGGGTTACATTTAAAAGCCGTAGACAAAATCAAGCATGTGTAACTACGAGGAATTATCACTCAGTCTCAGTGTGGTATTTGAGCACTGTTTGAGCATTGGGTTTTTTTAAATTTAATTTACTATTTATTTTGATTTATTTATTTATTTATTTACTTGTGTACATACCTACTTACTTACTCATTTATTTATTCATTCCCCCTGGCTCTGCAATGCAACAGGCTGTGTATTAGTTTGATTCTATCTTTGGTCCATCTGACTTGTGCATCGCAGGGTTAGAGCAACTAAGCTTTTGTATGACTGAGAATGTAAGGATTTTAACAACAATACATAATGTACCTTCAGGTTAGTTCAGATGCAGTTTTACATGGCTGACGAGTGTTACATAGAAATGAGCAACCGGTTTTCAGTAGAAACAATTGACTATGACTCCTCCCTTTTTATGAGTTTTTGACTCATAAGGGAGGCAGTACTCTTTTTCAAGCAATCTGAATATTGCCTCATTGCTGAACACTGTCAGTCTCTTCTGACAAGATCCGGCATGCTCAGCACTCATGTATGAATTTGTGGAGAATGACAGACACTCCTATATATAAATGTCATCAGGTTTTATTCCCACAGTCCCAACTGACATTTTGTGATAACTGGATGTGTGCACTTGCTGTGCCTGTTGCCCTTCCTTGGATTCCTGTGGAGACATGCACAACCAACCCCCCTAGTGAGGTGACTGAGGCGTTCATATTTTTGTAATGTAGGGTAATATGTATCTTACATGATTGTCTGACGCATCTTGAGGACTGTAGAGAGATTGCAAGTTCATTTGAGAGTACCACTTTTTTATTTATTTTATTTTATTTATTTGTATTTTTTTTAACTAATTTGTAGTGATTAACATCAAACTGAAAGCAAAACACATTAATATAGTAATACCATAAAGTAGTCGTGGTAGTAGTAGTAGTGGTGGTAGAAGTAGTAGTATTAGTAGTTGTAGTAGTAGAAGAAGAAGAAGATGAAAAAGAAAAAGAAAACGAAGACTACTAAAAGGAAGACCTAAATTACATAGTCCGCACATAACTGTCACTGCGTCAAAATCGCGAGAAACTGAGTCTTCTTTAATCCGATGAAATGGTGCCATCTTGTGGATATGTTGGGGAAGTACACGATTCAGGTGTAAACAAAAATCTGAAAAATATATTTATATGTTTAAATCAATATTTTTTATGAACTGCATAACACATGCTATTATAGTAGTAATTAAGAGTAATACACTGATTTGTAAGCTTATCTAAAATGATCATACTGGATTCTTAAAACTAGTGTGTACTTTAGCATTTATTATATTACATCTTAGAATGCATGGCTTCTTGCAGGCAGAAAAAAAGAAACCTTACCCACAAGTTAAGTAAACTCAAAAAGGCTATATCGCCAGTTTCCTTAATTGTTATTCTTCATTTGGAGCAAACTGTGGACCAGGCAGTAGAGTACGGTGAGTAATGAATGTCGTGTCTCTCTCTCTGTGATAATCATTGTTGTGCAAGTTACTGAAAATTAGTTAGTTTTTACTTCTTTCAAAAGTAACTGAATTACTTTCCCTTTTACTGTATGTAAAAGTAATTAGTTACTAAGGAAAGTAACTTTTGCGTTACCTCTCAGATGTTCAATTCTCAATTCCTCAATTCTTTTATTAATGCATACCAAGCAAGTCAAGCCTTGGCTGTTTGGATGGAGGGGCTCCTGGTCAGCGGCGCTAGCACTGGGGTCGTTTGCAATTAGCTTTGTAGAAGCGTGTTGTTTTACCGGGAGTTTCAGGAGATTAGAATTACTATTCTTTGATGTGGATAAAGTTCTCACACCTGCACATAGACTACATCTCAGTATATTTTTGTCCTTGATCTCGAGGAGGGAAAAATAATGTCCATATTTCCAGGGGGTATTCCAGAAAGCGGGTTTAGTGAAAACTCAGAGCTAGTTAAATCAGAGCAAGTAGAGAAGAGCCCTGTGGCTGTGTTTTGCTAGGAGATTGAAACCATAGGGGAATGGGCTGCACTTGTCTGATTTAGTCTGCAGTTGTCCATTAATATTTTCACGCGAGACAAAAGTAACAAGTAACGAGCCAATTTAAATCTCAGTAATTGTAAATGCGTTATTTCATTTGAAATAGTAATTAGTTACATTACTCGTTACCGCCAAAAGTAGTGGAATTACAGTAACGCGTTACTTTATAACTTTGTTACTTTGTAACGCATCTCACTCTTAATGAGTGACCATTGTTGTGCGAATGGTGGGAGTTTATTGTTTTCACTGATTTATTTCCATGTCTTCTGGTGCATGATTTCCTTTGAATCACTCCTATCTTTACGAAGCATATTTAGATCGCGGACCATCGTAAAATTCAACTCTCGCGCGTGTGTGAGTGATTTATGAACTGATATTTGTGGAATGGCCTGTTTATGTCAGTGCAGGCCCTATTTCAATGTCAATTTCTCATAACTGCATGTAGGTGAAAAGAAAAAATCTAATTTATTTGTTCACTCTCTTTCCACTTTCTTTTACAACTTCAGAAGATTTTTTTCTTGCAGAAGGATTTATACCACATTTTCCGTGTATCTTTTTAAGGATTCTCATTTTCTTCCAGGTCATTGTCCTCTCAACCATTTTTAGAGGGCTTTGACTTAAACTGAAACTTGCCATTTTGAATTCTCTTTCCAGATTCTATTGATTGTGCTATATTATATCTATAATAATTATAATTATTATTGTTAGTATTTCCTGTAGGCTGTGTGTGTAGTGATTGTAAAGAGTCTTCCATTTTTGAAATTTCAGAATCAAGCATTCATTATGACACAGTTGAGTGGTGTGATGGTACCTTTGTGTCTGCCCGCGCTATCCTTGACTTGTTTATGTTTTACATCTCACATTAATTTTTTTCTGGATATGTCTATGGCAACAACGATCCGCTAAGGTGTATAGTGAGCAAAATCATTTCTGTGACTGGAGGTATGGATATTAGTGATGAAGGCAGATTGCGCTGTTAAACAGTTTGACCGATAGGTGTCTCTATTTGAATGTTTCTGTGGTGTAATTTCCTGCCTCAGAAATTTTATAGTGTTTCCGTCACATGGGGGCAGCACCAAATACATGTCTCTTGGGCTTTAGGAGACCTGATTAGCAAATACATTCCACATATTTATACACCTATAATGACTGGTCAGTGAGCGGTAATTGAAAAGACACTGATTTATATTTGCATTCAAGT
Organism: Chanos chanos; assembly: GCF_902362185.1. Lineage (NCBI taxonomy): Eukaryota > Metazoa > Chordata > Actinopteri > Gonorynchiformes > Chanidae > Chanos > Chanos chanos. The sequence goes on from NC_044497.1 coordinate 42,587,746, forward strand.
GATTCATGATGAGCTCTCACTAGCCACTGGAACTGTGTTTGATCACTTTCTGTGTTTTATGCACTTCAGGACCGACACATATGGAGAGATTACTGGTCAACACTGTAAACATGCCGTCAGTTCTATTGTACTGTTTGATGAGGAAAGGACAAGGGAAGGAATTGAAAGCAGAAGAAATTAGGGAAGTGGTTAGGCTGACTGTGGTGATTATGAGTGAAGAGTTCCGCATTGATATCAAAGAAGTGCAGGAGAAGGCAGATACTAGTGAGTGAGATAAACCTATTGTCCCTATTGTAACAGGCAAGTTGAGTGACAACACAAATTGTTTAACCTTGTTTTATCTGTTAGTCTGGCTGAGTGGGTGACAGAAACATGGAAAGTTCAGGTATCATATTTGAAGGATCTTTTTAAAAGAAACAAAAACAAAAAACATTCAAACATTTTACATTTTGATAGCTTCTTCATTTTGATAGCTTCTTCTTCTTTCTTCTGTTTCAGAGACTGAGGAGGCATAGGGCTACTTTTTGTAGAGCAGTGAATGATATTGTTCATCTGTGCAGATACTGACACTGACAAGACATGACTGGAGGATATTTAAGGCATACCACTCGCTAGGACACCTGGAGACACAACATTTGTCATGCACAGGTAAGTTTTGGTTTCCCTCCCCCTTCCGGTCAAATCCACCACAACAAGCAACACATAAAGCATTAGGCAAAACAGGATTTCTCAGTTAGCCAAATGATTTGAGCCAAAGGGCAAAAGTGTACAACAGAAAATCATCCTAAGAACATTCTTGTTGGAAGAATTTGAGTTTCTGGCTTAACCTAGAGAGTCTTCTCTGAGGAATACGTACTCTCTAGCGTCCTTTACGCACTATTGGGTCACTTAGAGGAATTTGGTGGATTAATCAGAGAGCCCTGGCAACTAGCCCATTACCCCAGACACAGCCATCAGACGTGTTGCGTAATCGTGTTACATAATAAATTGGACAGTCTGTCATCTTTTTTTATTGTCTTGTTCTTAAAACAATTAAAAACAAATATATCGATATATCGTCCGGATTATGCTCACCTGCCCTCGTTGAGCGCGACTAACACTTCCTGGGCCGTAAGCGTTACTCCTCCTCGCACTGAAAAAGGGCAGGCTTAATTCTTTAACCGAGAGGGGGTTGTATTTTGCACGATTACACGAGACATGGTTCGTGGAATGCGAAGCTGATAGATGTTCTGGCGTTATTTGTTGGTTTATGATGTAAAATTACAATAAAGAGAAACATTTTCTCTACAGTCTTAAAAAGTGATATTTTTGAAGCATTTGAAAGCATGGGTTTGCAAACTATTTTCCGTGCAGTCATCATGGGGCCACCGGGCTCTGGGAAAGGAACGGTGTCGAGTCGCATATCACAAAGTTTTGGATTAAAGCATCTTTCTAGTGGAGACATACTGAGAGCCAATATTCAAGCAAAAACCGGTAGGACAAAATTGTGCACTTATTTACTCATGTTAATGATATGCTGATTTTTTTCCTCTTTAAAATATGAACCTAAAAGATACAGTTCATCCTCATGGGAACGCGAGGAAGACATGATTGCGGGATTTTTAATAACTGGTTTATGTGATGTCTGAAAGTACGATTCGAATACGACATCATCCATAAATTTACTCTTGGTTTAGGTCAGTGCTGAGCGGTCAAATTAGGATCAGTGTATGGCACGTAATATTTTATTGCCAGGAATGGGTTGTGATGCAAACATTTCCTCTCGGATTAATAGATCGCTATGCAAAGCTTGCCCCAAAACTGTCGAATCGTTAGTTGCATGCATTTTGTGCGCTTTATATATTCTTGTTCATTTTGAGATATATTTTTTTATGCGCGCTTTAATGGTGGTCACAAAGCGTCGGTTCCCAACTGTTTATTGCCGATTTATTTCTGTAGTCGCCCAGTCTAAAGCGAAACGGCCAGCTGACTCGTACTTCCAGTCGATAGCTCTCCCTCTTCCCCCTCCCCCATCCCTTAAGTTGGTTATCTAGTAGAGAAAACTAGTCTTAAACTTTGACATCGCCCACTGCTGTTATCAAGGTTCGGCAGTTTGTAATACGTGACCGGCGTGTTGGTCTTACTTCTCCTCGGACGGGGAAAAGGCTGTATAGAGTACACTCTCTCTCGAATAATGTACGCTGCTGAAACAAGAAGAAAAAGAAAAAGAAGAAAAAACTTGAATGTCACTTTGTTTTTGGAGCCAGTCCAGGTAGCGGACTGATGCAGCGACATGTTACAGACCTGCATGCTAATAACCTTGAGTGGAAAAAGAAGATATGGAAAAAAGCCAGTTTACCAGATCCATGGAAAACAGGGCCCAGTGGCATGTTTTTCAAATACAAAACTTGTATTTAAAAAAAAGAAGATATGGAAAAAAAGCCAGTTACCAGATCCATGGAAAACAGGGCCCAGTGGCATGTTTTCCAAATACAAAACTTGTATTTAAAAAAAAAAGAAGATATGGAAAAAAAGCCATTTTACCCAGATCGATGGAAAACAGGGCCCAGTGGCATGTTTTTCACATACATAACTTGTATTAAGTTACACAGAGTCTGCATAATCAGAAGTGCGGAATCTCTCGGCATCTTCCACAGGAGACTGAAAACCCACCTTTTCAGAATTCACCTGTCCCCCATTGTATAACTGCTCTTTTATGTTTATATTCCAGGGTATAAAATGTAAAAAAAAGAAAGAAAAGAAACAAAAAAGAAACCTTGTTTATAGTTTTGTGTTTTATTGTTGCGTGATGTGCAGGAGTGTGGTATTGGAAATAATTAATCCACATTCTTACTACGATCTTTTGCTTATGAGGTGGTTAAACCTGATTGATGCACTTATTGTAAGTTGCTTTGGTTTAAAAGCGTCTACAAAATACCAAATTGTTTTAAATTGCATAAGGTCACTTTACTGATGTAGCTGTGTAACAGGAGAGTCACTGAGGAAGAGGAGAGAAAAGATTATCATGCTTAACTTTCACTTTCACGCTCACTCTCATAATTTTATGGGTAATAATAGTCTTACTTTTAAACCTAAACTGAGGAACATTCCAGTTTCTATAAAGTAAAAGGACATGAAAAGGTGATTCAAAAGTAACTTTTCAGAATAATACAGTATGATATAATAAGTTAAAATACTATGGGAAGAATTGCAGCACATCACTGGGAATTATATGAGATTGTAATAAGTAGTCTGCATGTTCAGAAATTATTACACAAATACTGCAAGAGTACTGTACACTGTACTTATTAGTACGACTAATGAATATTTCACCCACTGAGACAGAAATCCCATTTAGGTAGTAATACAACATACAGGCTTAACCTATCTGAATGCATGTTAGAGTGTAGGGCCCAGTGAAGGTGAACTTGTGCCCATGTATGTCCCCTTCAGGATAAACAAAGTCTTATCTTCCTAAGAGTGGGCATTTGGGTTGGTGGTGGTGTAATTCTTGCAGATTGTTGTGGCCAAGTGGTTAAGGTGATGGGCTAGAAATCCTTTGGGCTCTCCCTGTGCATGTTTGAATCCTGCTGACAATGCAGTTTTGAATGATTCTTCAGGGACAAGTTAAGTCTTATCTCCTGCCTCTGTGTATACTAGTGACCATTGGTGAATGTAATGTCACTGAGCTTCTGTAGTTCTTTCACAAGACTAGCTCCGTCAAGCACAACTCAGTATACGGTGTGGTAACTGGAAAACACAATGCAGGGCAGATAACGAAGGTACTGATAGTAACCAAATCAGATAGGACTTTATCCAGAAGTAAGAGGAGGAGGTGAAATATATTGTGCCACCTTAGCCTATATTACAGACACAATTAAGTGCAGTCAATATCATATAAATTCACTATTGCTGAAAGGGAAGGGAATACCTTTGCCTCATAGGTTTGTTTTCTGCAAATCAAACATACTATCTCTTTCATGTGGACTAAATCTCACGTAGTGCTTTGAGAGGGCCAGCTTATTTATTAGCAGTTTACTATAAATTCATAACTGTCTGAAGTGTGTTGAATAGTCAAACATAATTAAGGTTTGATATTTGGTAAGAATGTGTATTAGCACTGTTTTTATTTACAGCAGGCTGTTAAGTTTCTGTATAAGACCACACCTTCTGCATGGTGTGGCATAAATACAATGTCTAGTTTTTCAGGAATAGCTATGAATGACCTGTACTTAGGAACATTGTCAGAAATGATGAAGTTTATCTTGGTTTTTTTTGTCATCCTCTGCAGAACTTGGGCTCCTGATGAAGGCTTGCATTGATCAGGGCCAGCTGGTTCCTGATGATGTCATCTCTCGTCTCATCCTGTCAAACCTTAAGACTATGGATCACAGCAGCTGGCTACTAGATGGTAAAAACACAAGAGACACTAGCTCTCATATACCAAAAACATCTAGACAAAATCTTCAAACCATAATTTTGTTTTATAATTTCCTCTTACGCATATGACAAAAATGGCATTATGAAAGCTATGCACAGTTGTAGACAAACATGTCACACCAGCATAGCATTTTTCTTGTCAGTTTAAATATTGTGTATTGATGTATAAGGATTGGTAATAGGTCCACAGTACTTTTACTAATGTCTGCTAATTCTGATCACACATAGAATTATCTTTCCAAAGATATAAGAACTGTTCCCTCCCTATTTTCTGCTGGTTACTGAAAATTCATTTTATGATGAACTTGGACTAACTCTAACTACCATCATACCTGCATTAAAAAAATATTCATTCATAAATGATCTCGTAGTGATGGAACTGTCAGTTGTCTGGATGAGGCAGAGCAGAGTGGTCATGTCAGATTGTAAGGACAGAGTGGAGTGGCTATGCCAGATTTTAAGGACAGGCCATTGTCTGTAGGTAGGTGCAAGGTCTTGAGTTAAATGTGTGATGCCACAGGCAGGTATAATGTGTGAACAGAGAAGGGGAGTGATGTGAGAATTGTGGAAGATCGAATATCAGATGCACCATTGCGTTCTACCAGACAAGTTACAAAGGTGTGAAGTTGGGTTCCTAGAATTCTTGTCAACAATTATTAATTCAGACCACACAGGTCTTCCAATTCTACAATAGAAACAATTCTATCACACTCACACTTACAGACACACACATTGCCTCACCCTCCCATGTCTCATGTACACATCCCCTACCCTGTTCTTAGTTAGCATACAAACACCACTGAAACAATAGGAACACTTTGTCACACTCCCTGTTGATGAAAGGTTGATCTGATAAAGTGTCCTGACAGGTTATGACAGGTTGTCGTGGCTAAGTGGCTCCCCGTGCAGAGCTTGCTGACCATGTAGTTTTCATCCACTATCGTGTGGGATAAATATAGTCTCATCTCCTTGTTGTAGAGGCTCATATACATGAAGAGTGGGCATCAGTGTTGGTGTTAGAGCACTAGTCATGGGTTGTCGTGGCCGAGTGGTTAAGGCGATGGACTAGAAATCCATTGGGGTCTCCCCGCGCAGGTTCGAATCCTGCCGACAACGTAGCTTTTTCAATTGTGACAATGTAGTTTTCTTCCATGATAAGTCTCATCGTTTCCCCATTGTTTCTTGTTGTAAGAGCTCATATACCAAGGTTGTCCATGAGTGTTGGTGTTATGCCACTGAGCATGGGCTGTTGTGGCCGAGTGGTTAAGGCGATGGACTAGAAATCCATTGGGGTCTCCCCGCGCAGGTTCAAATCCTGCCAGCAACGCAGTTTTCAACTATGACATACATTATCCTCCATGATCAGTAAAGTCTCATCGTCCCCGCCATTTCTTGTAGTAAAAGCTCAGATATTAAGAATGGGTGTTGTACTACCCCTATTGTTGTGGTTAAGGTGATGGACTTGAAATCCGATGGGGTCTCCCTTGCGTGGCAACGTACTTTCCAACCATTATTGTCCAGGATAAGCACAGTCTCATCTTCTCCCATTGTCTCTTGTTGTAAAAGCTCATAAGCACTCTCATTAAGAGTGGCTGTCGGTGTGTTACTTAATCACCCTTGCCCACGTGGAACTGGAAAAGTCCCAACAAAAGGTAATGAGCTAAGCTACAAAAGTGTTGCAGAGGTCCAGTCTGGAAATGACACTAGAGTTAAAAGTTTTGACTTGTCCTCAGAGTGAAAAGGATCAATTTTACAGATGTTCTACAGAATATGCCTGCTAGACTGATCTGTCAGCGAGGTGTGAGAGGCAAGAGACAGCTTACAATTCGGGTTCATTCTAAGACTTTTGGTTGTTGTGGAGGTGGATATGGGGGTGTTCACAGTGATGCAAAGGTTGTGGAGTTCTTTTTGTCTTGCCAAGGTTAAGTTTGCATTGTTTTTGTAAAGCTGTTATGTTTAGAGTGGCTACATTGCTTTTTTATCCCAACTTTAATTGAACATAGAAGGCAAAAATTCCAGACAGTATGTCTATTTTAGCATCAGTCACTTGATCTAGGTTTTGAAATTGTATTGCCTCTTTGAATGTTCATTACTATCAGATATGCCTGTGGAATATGTCTCAAATAATCTGACCCATGAAATCTGATTTCTGAATATTTACTCTGAAAGGACACCATAAATTAATAAAAGGTGCTGCGCTAGTACTTGGTGCCCAAAAAAGGCACAAGAAATACAACAGAGTGCAAAACTGACATTTTCCATTCTGAGTTTCTGTGCACGGGTATGCTCTCAGAACTAGCTTGGCATGTATTTCTTGGGGAAATTTTACTCTTTTTTTTTTTTTATCCCTATCCTGGCAGGTTTTCCACGGACTGTGGCTCAGGCAGAGGCCCTCGACACCATGTGCAGTGTGGACACCGTGATCAACCTGAATGTGCCTTTTGACACCATCAAAGAACGCCTGACATCCCGCTGGGTCCACCTGGCCAGTGGCAGGGTCTACAACATTGACTTTAACCCACCCAAGATCCCAGTGAGTCATCCAGTCCTCCCTCAGTAATAGCATTAAATGGCAACATTTTTCATAAACAGCTGCACTAAACAGCACAAACAACTCTGGCATATATCTGTGTTGTGTTGTTATTCACTCAGTGTGCTGTATACCATCCTCACCACTTGTTTCTTCTTTGTCAAAGTTCTCATCTTGTTTGCATCACTACATATAACAGGAGCTTTCCTAAGCTGATAAGGGTTGATACACTCACTGCCATGCCAAAGAATATGAGCATTTTGTTTCCTTGAAAAGTCCTTGAATTTAAAGTAGGCGCCATTGCCTCCTAAGACCAGGACCAATAAAAGGGATCAGACAGATAAAGAACAGGGCCTATTTTCATGGAGGAAATCTGAGTAGGGACCTTTGCTCTTAGTTTTGCGGAAAAGCTAGAGTGTGCACATGACTTGGCAGCTAGTGGGGTTATTGTTGTTGAAATAAACACTTCCAGTAAAAACTCCATGTGCACATATTAAAGGACATTTCAATACTCTGGTCTACATTGCTTCTTGCTCTGATGTGTCTGAATTCATCTAACAATGCAATATCACAGCGTATATTTTAACATCTGGCCAGTCATTTACAACTGTTCAAAAAGTAGAAGTCTTAGGGAAGAGAATAGTCCAAGCAGCAAGACCATAAAGTTAAAGATTTACTGACTGATATCACTATCTTATCATATATTAAAGGAGTGGTTGCTCTGCTTGAGTGTTAGACATTTTTTGCTGCAGTTTTTGTGTTATATATGTTGTATATGTATATGCATATGTATATTTTGTATGTATATGTTTCCTGGTTTGCACCTCTCACTGCGTGGGAAATCTTGTTATCATCACTTGATCCAGGGAAACAGGGGTATTGTGGTCTGGCTGTTTACAATACATGACCAACAGAGTATTTAATATTTTTTGTCGCATGATTACACTTCCAAGTCTGATGAGGTCACTAGAGAAAAGATTACCTCAAGGTCATGTCAGTTCAGCTGTATGGTTAAAGAACCCCACACAGATTTATGTGTGTTCTAAACATGTTTTAGATCCTTGCATTGCTGCCTGCTGCTGGATTATGACAGGATATATTTGTGTGACTCTGTTCAAAGGGTCTTGATGATGTTACGGGAGAGCCTTTGATCCAGAGGGACGATGACACTCCTGACACTGTAAGCAGGAGGCTGAAAGCCTATGAGAACCAGACACAACCAGTTCTGGAATACTACAGGTACCTTTGGAAACTAGAATGGAATGAGTTACTGGCTTTTGTCTCAACTTATTTTCAACATCCTCTGAAAGATGAACTGGTGGAATAGTAGGTGAAGGAATATTTACTTACACCAGTCAACAAAATGAGAACATAATATTTTAGATGGCTTTTGTGTAGGGTCTTGATCCTGTAAAACGCGCCCAGTGTAAATGAGAGCTTAGGCAGTACACTGACCTAGCTTAGTTTACGACATATCAGTGTGCCTCAGTCAGGTTAAGAAGCATGCCTGTTATTGCGCTGCAGTGAATTTCCTCAATTCTCTTATATTGAATTATCCCTAATGTTGTGAAAACATTTCAAGTAGCGATCAAAGGCTCCTTTGGGGGAAAGATTTTCAAGAGACTGCTGTAAGCTTAAATGGCTGGGCAGAAGCCTAATACTTTGTGTCTTGCCCAACACTCAAAGGGTTCAGGAATCTAAGCGACAAGTGTTTGTATATATTTGGGTTTCTTTGAATAAACTGTTCGCGACACACTTAGAGAACATTTGGCTATATTTCAGCTGATGCAGTGTAGCATCAAGGATATGGCAGAGGTATGACTTAGTTAACCGAGTATACACCTAGTTAACTTAGTATATACCAGAATGCTTTGTAATAAAAGCTAAATTGTTTTGTCTTTTAATTTGTGCAAGCTCTTCTGAGGAGCTCTTCTCTTGCTCACAGAATTCATTCCCCTACCTCCGTTTGTAGTAATGTCTGGGGTCTGACTGGTTCCCTTTAAACTTATCACCAGTGACAAGTTTGAAAACTCTTCTACAAAAGTTTCTCCACACGTCAATGACGTATATCCATCTGTATCCATATTTAAGTCAACATATATATTATGATGTACTCATATATATTATGATGTACCATTTTGTAAACAGGAGTAAAGGTGTGCTGGAGACATTCACTGGGACTGAAACCAACAAGATCTGGCCACATGTTCATGCTTTCCTGTCCAAGAGACTCTCAGGTAACCAGCAGGATACTGGGAAGGCTTAGATTACCTAATACAGACATGGACCCTTTGGACAAATCACAAAATGTCTTTGCCTGCACCGCAACTGTATCTGGATTAAGACCGATTTGGATTAGGGCAAGTAGTCTCCTTAATCTGGTGCTTTACTAAGATGGGAACAATTCTTTTTAAATGGTATTTTTTACAAAAGGAAATGATGAAAAGAGAAGCAAACTGTCATGGAGAAGGGATCAAGTGTCAGATGAATTTTATATTTTTTGTCTTCACCCACTTGTACTTAATAGTAATGAAAGTGTCACAATCACCATTGCCTTAAATATAAAATAATGACTCTTGTATGACTGAATGATATACTTCTAAAGTATTTAATTTTGTAACATGCTCCACTAACTGGAGAAATCTTAAATCTTGCCTTAATATCCTTGCATCTGAACTTGAAATAGATTTTGTGTGCACTGCCTATTAATACTGATTGTATTAATAATATAATCAGAATCAAACTGTATGATCAAGATGAATATGTTTATCTGCACAGACTGAAGAATAATAACAAATAAATGCAATTTAAGCACTTTACTATGTCACATAAAAGATAGAAATGTATGTTGAATCTTAATCTCTAACCTCAAGAGGATGTTTAATTAAGCACAGTACATGCCTTGTGAAATTGTGATCTTAAGAGCACAACTGTAGCAAAATCCTCTATATTCAGATCAGTATGTGGACATTTTTGCTTTTCTGGAGAATGAATGAATTGAGTAAAGGGAGTCATCACTCACTACATATAGTGTATGTTACATTCAAACAACTTAATCATGGAACTATTCCCTATTCCATTGTACATGCAAATGGCTTAAAGTACAGTAAGAAAAGATAACTGAAGGCCAAAAAGACTGATATTGCAGAGTAAAGAGTGTTTTTCTCCTTGAATGAGGAAATAGTGAAGTGGTATGTGAATGAGTTTGGTCCTGTGTACTTTGTTCCTTACAGTATTCACAACTGGACTGAATACAGTCTACGCAGATGTCTGCAATATGCCACGTCTACACAGTTAAAAAGAATGTCTCTCTGTTGGAATGTTTTCTGCTGTTCTATTTTTTTTTTTTAAATTGTCACTATTTAAATTTATTAACAGATGACAACCATTAAATTTTGATTGCTGACTTCGTAATGTCTTCTTTCCTCACGAGGGCAAAATCACATCAGTTGGTGTTTTCATCCACTATGATTTGCGTGAAATGGAAATAATATTGTAATCGACATCTGGTTATTTCTGTTCTTTTTTATTTTTTTTCCCCTGTTTTGGCTAGATTGATTTTTGGACATTCTGTAACTAATGAAAAGGCACAAAAACATTCCACTGAATCAGTCAGAAAGCAAGCACTAGTCTTTGAGCTAATGTTTATTGATTTTAGCCAGCTTTCCACAGAAAGTATTGGAGTCACAGGAATATCTAGCTCGTACCCTGTTGGCAAGCGTTTCAAAAACAGCAACATTGTCTCCAACAATGCTTAGGCAGGAACATCTGACCAATCACAGTTTGCGCTAACTGATAAAACAACCTAGCTAAGTTTTTCTTACACTGGCTGAAGCTTAAAGATATCGGTGTTTTGGACACACAGCATGTCAATTGCAATTCTGATGTCTCTTAAGGATCTAGGTCCACAATATGAGCAGGTCAAAAGGGAAATTCAGTTGAATAGAAAGCATTGTTATTCCATCAGGCTACATGACAAACCTCACAAAGCAATGCGTGAAAAAGCTACACCACATTCCATGATAGCCTTTTGTTCACGGCATCCAGCGTTTTTGGACTTTCCAGTGGGTCTTCAGCTTTTCCTTTTCAGACTTGAGCTGATTACTTTCTCATTAAAAAAAATGCTGCCCTTACAGATCCTTAAACATGCTTAGTTGAAAATACATTATAAAGGCAACAACATGGCACCATTTCAAAAGCTGTTCCATACCAGTTCCATACAGTTTGGGAGAGACTGAATGAACTCCTGATCTTTCCTTTCTTACCTTCCTGTTATTATGTGCATAGGCCTGACTTCATAAAAACTAACAACAGCTGCTTTGATAATTTTGAAATTAAAAAAACAAAACACATACATGCTATCTCACAGAGCCGAGATATTTTTATGTTTGGTTAATGTTTTTGTCTGGTTGTAAGGATACAATTGATAAGATACACAAGATGAGTCTGTTACATGGAAACTGACATTACACAGATCTCTGCCTAAACACAGCTGGTGATTTACTACTGTGGAATTGTTTTTAGCACCGGTTAGAGGCTCTACAGTAAACTGATGTGGTTTGTGGTAATATGTCTTGCAGAAGAACATACGATGAGGTATTTGTAACTGGCTATTGAACGCTTGTCCTTTAATGTTCCTATGAGAATCAGTACTTCTTTGCTCAAGACTGTACAAGCTAATCCAAACAGGCACATACAGATGGAGCAGTAGCTCTTTTATCTCCTGGCTTTACACACTGAAGTGATCCAGCAGTTCTTGGTAGCAGCTAAAACTGAATGTTAGATGAACACCCGAGACAACGATCCAAAGAAAGACTGTCTGTGGACAAAGTGTAACAGTTGCAGTTTCAGTTTTAAACACCAAATTATAAAGAACTGGTTTACTTACTAAAAACTGAACAATACCTGGGGCTTACATTGTCAAAGTGAAGCATGTGTCAGTCAAGGTGCCACAAAAAAAAGGCCGCTCTTTGAATATTTTTAAGCTGAATAATGCAACAAAAAAAAAAGTTGGGGGGTGGGGGGGGGGGGGGGGGCATCTTTCTTGTCTTTTCAGCATCTTCAGAATCAAAAAGAATAAGATGACTGAAGAATTCAAAAAAAAGAATGTGAGATGAAATTCGCCCAAAAAAAATAAAAAAAATAATAGGTGCCTAAAAATATGATTCCCCATTTTTAAATACTTTTACTTTTAGAACAAATATAAAGTGCAGCACACATTCAGGCGCAGATACCAAAAAAAATGTCTAGGGTGTGCAACCTTTCTTTCCCTTGCGCCATCTTGATCTTCAATGAACACGTTTCCAATAAAGGGAGAGAAAGAGAAAGCATAAGCCCTGCGTATGCTACGACGTCTCCATCATTCTCTGCTCCTCTGTTTCCGCAGCCTCTTCTTTTGATTCTCTGACCGCTGTTGTCCACAGCCCCGCCTCTAAACAACGCTTCACGTGATACTCTGCCACCTGGTGGAACAACCCAACAAAAGGAAGGGAGAGGTTTAAGCACAGAGGGTGGGATGGAGTGCAGTAGGGAAGGAGGAGAACAAATAACCAATGGCATTGCAGAGTACTGGAGGCATATAGCTCGTTTCCTAAAACACTGATTCTCAGCTCCAGTCCTGGGGGCCCATGGTCCCTGCACGTCTTTGTTTTAACTCTCCTGAGCTCAGGACTGCTCCACTAATCATCTAGCTCTAGAACGTATAACGGTTCTCACAAACGCCAACAGCCTCTTTCAGCCTTGCGCTACAACCTACTGCCTGTCTCAGTGAACTGCCCTTATGTGAAGTGCACATTACTCACAAATGTGCCATGTCCACAGAGAGGAAATGAGTGGGGATCAGACTGGAGCTAGATTACCACTCTACTCAAGCAGATTACAGTTCTTATATAACCTTCATGGCGGGGTTCTTAGTCTCTCATTGGCTAAAAAAGCTTTAGCTCAGTGTCCCATCAGTCTGAGAGAGGGTTTTGGAGATCTTTTTCTCTCTGTGTAGCTACTACATGCAATACCATCTCAGAAGTGGTTTGGGAGTTCGGGCATCAAGACAACAGTTTTATGAGACCACAGGACAACTTAAGCAATTCATTGGTAACTTAACTCTCTACTGGCCTCACATACAAGACTAATTTGATCTCCCCTCCATCCAGAATCATCACTATAGACTTAGTTTCTCCACCACTTTTGAGTATGGCAAGTTAACTGTGACAAGTGATTGATAGCATGACCACATAAATACAAAATAACTACAGTACCTGTGGATTCATAGTGCTGAGAACATTTTGGAGAATCTGCATGTCTTGCATTTGGAAACCAGTCTTCAGTTCCTGAACGTTTTTTTTAAAAAGAAAAGAGTACTTCAAATACTAAAATACACTACATTTTAACAAGAGTGTGTGAGGATATAATCATTTCAAAAACATTACAATCACAAAAGGATTTCTGTAAGTAGCACATACAGGTGGCAGAGATTCCAGGACTTCCTTTGGGTCTAGATGACAGCGTGATGGGGTGTTCTGATGTTCTCGCTCTTTGGGCGTCTCCCCTTTGGATTTCATGGTGTACTCCTTTACTCTCTGCTTAAAGGCCTCAAGTTCAGTGTGGAAGACATCCAAATATCCTTCCTGCTCAGCCTTGAAAGAGAACAACAACTTAAAATACATCAGTCCTAGTAAACAATTACCTTTTTATAACCAAATAGAACGTGGAAACTGTGCTTTTGTAGAGGAAAAAAAAAAAAAGTATGGAAATTTCTTGAGCTGTTCAGTTCTTGGTGTTGTCTTGTGTTGTGTCTCTCTCTAGTGGTCACCATGGTCCATTACATCAAACTCAGGACAGCACTCACTGACACTAACAAGATGACTCCTGGGTTACATAATCACCATATTATTAGTCTTTAACAAGTTTAGTGTTAAAATAATTAACTTTGGATGAAAAATGTCTTGCTTGGTTGAAATTTAATTCTGTTGTAAAGCACACAGAACTGTGTAGCACAACAGAAATAAAAGCTTGATGGAGTGGTGCAGAGGAAAATCACTGTGGTATATGTGAGGGCCACTGCTGGTTGTCCACGTCATGTTATGGAGAGAATGATTCAGCAATCTGTGACTGGCTCTTACTTTGGCTTTCTGGAAGAACTGACGGAAGCAGCCTCGCGGGTCCTGCTGTGCGTTGCTAGCCATCTCCAGGATAAACTGCATGGCAACAGCCTGGTGAGCCACCTGCTCCATTAAGGCCTCTTTCTGTGAGAAGCAACATCCAAATAAAGAGTTAAGCTTTGTCCCAGTTTCCATGTTAAATAAGCCTCTGTGTCATGGGGCCAAAAAAAAGCAATGGCTTACGGCCCTTGTGAAAGGAGATGCTCTGATAATGTCATAAGACCAGAAAACACACAGGAGCCCTGTAAATATTTGTCCAGGTTTGACACTTGGCGTATGAGTTTATGCATTGGTAATTCTAATGACTATTTCACCCGTGAGGTTGCATTCACACCGTCATCTTGAGGTTTGACACCTGAAGTTATACACTCACTGGTCACTTTATTAGAAACACTTATCTTCTTGATATATACAGTTAGAGACCACGGCTCTTCTGTTGCCATGGACAGTTTGTGCTATCCTCGAGCCCTTCATCAACGGTCAGTTTCTAACAACACAACTGCTGTTGTCTGAACATTTTTGGACACACTTCTCTCAACCTAGCCGTGACACTGAGGTACGTAAAAGACCCACCAATACGGCTGTCCCCGACACGCTCGCACCAGTGTGACACCCACTACTATGTCACTACCATGTCTGTGTCACTGCCGTGATGAGAGAGGGCTGTCACCCTAATGATATCCGGTCAACAGAAATTGATTATTGATAAATGGTGTGGAGGGTGGATGACAAATTGTAAAAGGCAGCAGATGGAGTACAGATTGTGATTACACACCTGTATAGCGTAAGTATCTCTCATAAAGTGGCTAGTGACAGTAGGTCCAAGGTAAGCATTGCTAATAAAGTGGAGCGTGAGTGTACAAGCAAGCAGTTGCTCAAGTTCTGTCACTGTTCACAAATACATTGCATAAACTGTGTTCACACCTGTATTGAAAGTACTGCTTGAGCTTGCAATATCATTACCTAACCATATATATTCAACTTTACTAACGAGATTTGTTGATGTCCCTTACTTTTTTCTGTCTTCAAAGACCTGTATATCACATTGCGTTGTGTTCTTATTAGAGTCAATACTAGCACATGTCTATGGTTAACCCTCTATATTAGCTTCCTTGTTTTTCAAATTGACAGAGAGGCACTGATGTGCAGCTTATTTTCATACCAAGTAGAGTCAACACCAGTAGCTGGGAGTGATCTGAACACTCCCAGTAACTGCCGCAAGCCTTAAAGTGTTACTCTAACACAGATGGCTGAAAGCGAGGAGTTACAATGTCTTGTTTGTCTTACCTCTTCAGCTTGCAGACGGAAGCACCATAAGATCAGGTAGTTAGCCGTGTCCTCACAGATGAGATGGGGGTGTTCAGACAGGAAGCGCTGGCTGTCATCCCATCTCCGCAACATACCTGGAGCCGACAAACACCACGAGGAAGATCACTCGTTACCTTTGTACTGCTGGTTCACAGCAACCCAACTCCACTCTGTCCCTGTACCACTATACTGTGGTGAAGCACAGAAGTAACGGACAGAAGGGCAAAATCACTTACCAAAATGTTTCAATAGCTCTTCATATTTTTGAGCAAATGTTATGCTTTTGTCATGATCTGTGTCACAGACCCCAGAATGGACATTTATTATACTCTGGAAGGAAGAAAACAAACAAACAGAAAAACACAAAGTTTAGGGCTTAACCTGAAACCACATACTGACAGGTCTGCAGTACAGTATTATAAAATAAGGTCACAGTTCATAAGAAACAGCTTTTTAACTGTCATTCACACTTACAGGTGCTTGACATATATTCTATCAATCATAACATTACTCAGGCCAGATGTCTAAAACAGTCTAAAACTAGTGCCAAAAAAACAAAGTATTCTGCCAGTGTAATCTGCTGTGTACATGCTCTGACATGTTGGGTATGGCATCAGCCGTGAGAGAAATACCAAAGGACAAAAACAGGTAGAGGATAGCATTCAGGTGTGTGGAGGAAGAAATTGTGAGTATATATGTTGTATTTGAAAATGCTGCGTTGGCATATGATGAGTCCCCTCTTGTCTTGATATACACGTAAGCCAAAACCTTTACATAAATCTTTCAATGATATAAATGGACATTGCACATTCATTTTCACTTGTCTGAATATGTTCAATTAGCGCATAACCCAGCTGTCAAACGACCCCGGTATAAATCCAATAAATTATGGACAAAAGCAAAGTAAAGTATGTATCTGTACTTGCTAAGGGGCAGGCCCACTCTGCTTATCTACCTTGTCAAACACATCTCTGCTGCCCTCAGTGAAAAGAACAGGACTCCTGCTGGGATCCAGGCTTCCCAGCATGATTTCTTTGTTGCGCCACTCCTGTTCGGTCTGCGAGAGCTCGGCAGAGCTGGCAAGGGCACGGGCTCGTTCCTGCTCGGCTGATTCGGAACCGTGTAGTTCCAGGCCACACAGCCGGCCCTGAGCCTCGACCAGCTGCCAGCTGGACTCGATGGAGGCCTTAACACACCGCTGCTGACTCTGACATAAAGACGCCATGCTCTCTACACTGACCTGCATTGGGAAACACACAGGCACAGAACCACAATTTTAAACAAACTCATACTATAACAGTAGTAAAGACTCTATAGCAGTCTGGAGGAAAGAGTAAATTTGGTCTTCTATCAAACTGATGCACAGTAACACCTCTGATATTAAATGTTTATTAATCTGATGAATGATTTATGGCCATCAAAAGGTGATTTTAATGAGATAAACGTCCCGGGTCATATGGTATGCACATTACAAAATGGTAAAAAATTGTTTAATACCAGTTTCTTTCACTACTTTATCAGCTGCTTCAGTTTATGATATATACTTATTTGTGATGCTCTGCTGTAGCCTTTCACACTAGGCTTGTGCGGTATCAACTTTTTCATACCGTCATACCTTCCGGACCGGGGTATACGGTATATGACGGTATTTGTGTAAAAAAAAAAAAGGCCTCGTTAAAGCTGAGCTGCTGGTGATAGAAGTCAGAGACGAGTCGGAGACAACTCATTGTCGAAGAGTTAAAAAGATCACCCTTTGTTTATTTCAGCAACACCACTCCACTTCCTCATCGTTGCAGAGCACACAACGTAATCACCCTGGGGTAGGGTGACCAGATGCAAATAAACCAAATGTAGGACGAGTAGTAAGTTTGTGTGGAACAAATGCGGGACATGATGCCAACGCTGAGAGGTAACCTAAAACCTTTGATATAACTATAACTACCTAACTGAATAAGAAACATTTGTACTGCGCCTTTCGGCTAATAAACACCTACACTTTGTCTTCTAGTCAATTCCACAGCACGACCAGTTAGGCCATCAACATTCCCTCCCTCGTCAGTAACTACTCACTCACTCACTCACTCACTCACTATCTAAGCCGCTTATCCTGATTAGGGTCACAGGGGCCTATCCCAGCGCTCATAGGGTGAAAGGCGGGGAAACACCCTGGACAGGTCGCCAGTCCATCGCAGGGCAGACACACAGACAAACACACTCACACACACACATTCATACCTAGGGGCAATTTAGTGTCTCCAATTCACCTAAGCTGCATGTCTTTGGACTGTGGGAGGAAACCGGAGCTCCCGGAGGAAACCCACGCAGACACAGGGAGAACATGCAAACTCCACACAGAAAGGACCCTGGCCGCCCGGCCGGGAATCGAACCCGAGATGACAGCACTACCCACTGCCCCACCGTGCCACCCTCGTCAGTAACTATTTAGAATAAAAGAAAACGAAAGTAACCTGTACAGTGTGAAAAAATAAATGCACATATGGGATTGATATTCATCATACAGTCATAAAATTACTAGGCGTTTAGATAACCACTGGCCGATTAACCAACGGCTAATTCTCAAGCTGTCAGTGAACCTAAGACGTTCGCATTGTTAGAGCAGTCATATGTGATATCGCTCGGAAGCATAAAATGCCGAGGGGAGCAGGCTAATACGACTTTATTATTCCTGGAAAAAAGTTAAGTAAGAAAACCCAAGAATATGTCGCAGCCCATTCTTTACTAAAAGAACATTTTCTTTGGGGCCATGACATCGCCTGGTAGTTTTTCCATCTTCATATCTCCAGAGTTTGTTGAAGCTTGTTTTTTGTGACGTAGCCGTGGAGTTCACCAGCCCCAGGCTGCACAGTTTGATTGACGGCCGTCACGGCCTCTTGATGACCGTTCACACTGCCCTGGTTACCCTGCCTCAACACAACATCTCCGTATCAGTTTATAGAAAGAGGAGCGTCTTTATTTTTGACAGTATTGAAAATCATACCTTCGGGATTTCTAAATATACCGTGATAGCTTGATACCGCCCAATCCTATTTCACACCAATGAAGTAATGCGGTCACTTTATGATTTGTTCTCTCACACTGTTAATATGCAGAAATGAGTGTTCGTAGTTTCATTTTCATAACCATACCCAATAGTCAGCGTGGAATGCCTTGTGAAGACTAGATTAGGTCATTTTCAGTTTACAGATTAAGAAATGCATCCATAGTGGAATTCTCAGAGCATACGACAAAGTATACACACAAGTTATTAATACACATCTTCGTCAATTAAGTTTTCAATACGGTCTAATAATAACCCTACGCGTACAATCCCACTACGCTCAGCTGTCAGTACAAGCCTGGCAGCCAAATGGTAGGTAATGGAAACTGATGTGGCAGTTAACTATTGCTGATGACTTCACAATTCATAAATTTGTACTGTAAAAGAAAAAAAAAACATTGGCCCACTTTAGGAAAAGAAAATTAAGAGGTTGTAAAGAATGTGAGATTCAAACGTATTTTCCCTTCTTTTTTGCTAGAGACTATGTAAACAACCGTTAGTAAAAGCCAATAGACAAATGAAGCTGTAATGTAACAGCGTAGTTCGATGTAATTAAATTTAGTCAATCAGCTCACAACCTTGGAAAATGCAGTCGCTACTTTAGCTTGTTGCGGAATTCGCACTGCGAACTGCAGTTGGCATTTCAGGCTGATTACCAAACTCACACTCATCTCGGTTATACTTTGGTATTTAAATTATGTTTTTGGGGTAAGTGTGCTAGCCTTTTCAGGTGTCTAAATAAGTTATTCATCTAACATAGTTACCTCGTGTGGTTGTCCCGAACTCGGGATGTTTTGTTTCTCGTTTCTGCTGCTATTCTCCGTAGTGGGAAACATGGCAGCGGCATTTCCAAACCAGTCCATCGCAGATTCTTTTGGAAAATCAGCAAACCCTTGCTAATGGTAAAATAGATTTATATGCTTATATGATTCGCAGAGTACAGTCGGTTAGCTGGCTAGGGACGCTAGGTTAACGTGAACGCTCATTTTCGTCTTGAAAACAACACCAGCCCTCCACAGACATGACAACTTCCATGTCCTGACTCACATACCACGTGGTTTATAACTTTAATCACGTGACACAGTTGACACGGACCAATTCTGGAAAACACTGCAAAAGACCAGACTCTTCTAAAAACTTTGACAGCAACACGGGGTGATTTATTTAAGACCGCTTTTCATTATGGGAACAACGGAGCATAATTCTGTTTTCAAATGCTTTTTTTCAGTGTGTAAGCAAGAACTATTGTAGTCTTCTCGTAAGATGCGCTCAGGTTTATCTCCAAATAGTCGTTGTTTTACGTCGGCATTGAATTTAAGTCACTACGTCGGTTGCACCGGTTTAATAAATGGAAATGGTTGTAAAGTGTTTAAATTATGTAAATAGTGACAGGTGTGTTTCAAAAGTGTGTCACATCAGGAAATGTCTCTGAGAAACAGAGAAACGATGTGTCAAAAGTTCCTCCCTTAGAAAACGGAAGCCCTCTCTCGTTTGAATCCGAAGTAAATTAACAGAGTAAGTCCAATCACTGCGACATTCCGAATTATATAAACTGATATTGTATGTTTGGAGCCTGTGGTCAGCAAAATCGGAACCTTACATGCTCGTGTCACGCGAGAAACCGCACTTGCTTGTTAGCTTGTACGGCACTAGCTAGCTAGTTAACTTGAATATAACAGTACTCCGGTTATCCAGCTCCGATGTGCATGTTCTAAGTGTGTAAGTGACTTCGTGGGCAGTAAACATTTCTCCTTCTGCTGATAAGTTTCTATGAATCGAGAAAGCTGATCTAATCAGTGCCAATAAGAATCGTTGACGAAATTATGAATACTGTAACTGAGAGTGTGTCTGCTAACTTGCCAACGTTTAGCCATGTATCTTAACAGACTGGCTAATGATAACTGACATTAACTTTCCAGCACAGTCTGTTACTATTTTAAGACTTTCTTCCTCAAGCGCCAAGTTTGGCAGTACGTAAGAAGCGCAATGGATATTCAGTGCATATTTTGATTCTCTCCTTGGTCTCAAGAAATTACCAAATGTCTAAACATTACCGAGACTATATTTCTTCACTTGGGGAGGGCAGAAAACAAACTACAGATTTGATTACATATATATATGTAATCAGTGCCCACTGTTGCTTCAGTGCACACCTAAAATTGTACGAATGTTACGGGTTAACTGCGTCAGCAGCCATGGAGATCAGTGAGACTCCGTGGCTCTCGAAGCCTATTTTAACAAATGCTGTGGAGTGAGCTGAAAACAGATCGTTTCTCCCGTTTTTGACCAAAGATGTGTACACAGAATCAGAATTGCTGAATGTGATGTGTTTTTCCTCTGTTATGATCAGTTAAAATGTATGGTGTCTCGGAGGAAGTTGTTGTATGACTCTGATGTGATGTTATCGTGAAAAGCAGAAAAAGAGGTTTTGCCTTAAGATTATTTAAACGCTCTATATATGAATATATTCAAGGGATATGTTATATCAACTGAAGAGTATTGTGTGAGTACTGTTTATTTATGTATTGTTCCACTTACTACATCATAGCAGCACCCTAGCTCCTCCTTACTACTAAATAAGCTAAAAAACAAAAAAACAAAAACAACTTTATCGTCTCTCCTTAAATACCGATGCTGGTTACGAAGAGATCTTGAAAAACCCCCAAACACTCAACAGCTCAACAACTGACATTTCACTGTGGTCGGTCTCTGTAGACCACTATACACGTTTTGCTCTCATAGCAATGACTGATAATAAGAGAGAATTCTCATGTTTACGTATAAATAACACCTGGAACATTTTCAAAGCGGATCGGATTGTATTAAGATCCGTTTTGCTGACAGTGGAAGTATTGATCATTTCCGGCTCATGCTTTGCAAATTGGGGTTTGCATCTGTGTACATTCATAAATACACAAAGAGCCATGGACAGGGAAGCAGGTTTGCTTCTGCAGAGATGTTTTCATCAAGGTTCTGATGGAATTCAGGTGTTTGTTTCACCACTCCAATCCCACTAAGAACATCAAGAGTGTCGATTTACCACAGAGATTGAAACATTATTCCTATTAGCTTTGCTGTGACACATTGATCTGAAATCTGTTGTAGTGGAATTAATGACCTTTTAGAACTTTAACAGGACTACCATTTTCTGAAAATAGAGCTTAGTGGATGCGAATATATCTGAAGAATAAATTGCTTCCTAGTCTCACCTAGGCTATATGACATAGATATATTTGTCACCTGCATTGAAGTGACTATACTCCCATGAACCCATTACAAGTTCTGAAATGTGTATTCAGTTAATCTTAGAGAATATTTGTCAAAAATAAGATTAATTCACTACATCTAAGTCTTTACAGGTCTTTTACATTTCGATGCGCTACAGCAGCCGTTTATTAAGAAAGATTAGGCTATAAAAAAAGTTTCCCAAAAGGCAAATATTAAAAATCTGACAGTTCTAATATTATTGTGCCTTAATGTGAAACTTTGTTAAATGGATGTAGCGCGACTTTAATATAAAGTTCATTTTTGTCGAAATGACAAATGGCGGTCCCATAAATCAACAACTGACCATTGACTTTAAAACGGCACTGTTTTTCCGTTCTAGAAAACACTACTTATTTCGTGAAGCACAGGTTGTAACCCATGCATCATCATGTCCTGATTGACAGAAAGTTAGTTACAGCTTCCCAAAATTACTGTCAATTTCCATTGTTTGTATTTCAAAAACAGGAAATTCATTTAAACATAAATTATCCTGTTGTTTTTGCTCATCCTAACAAATGATAAAAACAGAGAATGGTTTATTTTACAATTTATTCGAATTCATTCTAGTATTATATCCATACATTATACCATTTAATACCATGAAATAGCAACCCTAGAGTTGACTACTTCGAAGATGTTCAACGTAGAGGTGGATAGGCTAGACCATTAAACGACAGTTTAGCAGAGATTCCCTTTTTACGTGACCTCAGGCAAGGTCAGTGTAATTTCACTGCACAGTCTTTCTTGTTCGTGTTATGAGAATCAACATGGATTTTGTTTTGTTCCCAGATCATTAATACAACCGAAAGATTACCTCACAGATTTTGTATGAGGGCGTAGCCTCCTGTTGAAGATAATTCTCTCGGATATGATTGAGTTCGATCAGTTAGGTAGCGTCCTGATGCTTCCTCTACTTGAGGCTCGGCGCACGCCTCTTTTGTTCTCCTAATTCCTAGATGTTTGAATAACAATACCCTATACCGCATCACGCCAAGTAACTCTGTAATGAAGCCTAACCATAGATACCACTATTCATGTGAAGTTAACAGTAATATTTCAAGCGTTACAGAGCTTGAAATGACGTAGGAGGACAATTAAATTGTTTGATTTTTTTCTTTTCCATACGTTCAGATAGGACTGGGGTCAGTATTAACCCGATAGGTTGTGAGGATGCAGTGTCGCGGAGTCATACTCTAGCTGCAGAAGTCAGCCCATAAGATCGCCTTCTCAGTGCACTCTACTCTCTCAAATAACACAACTATAATACAAGTTATAGCACGAGAGGCTGTTTTTACAGTTAAATCAGCGTTTCTTCATCTTAGTCCTGCGAAGTGCTGAACTGCACAATTTTGCTGTAGTTCTTGGGGGTTTTCCACAAAGCAGAAGTCAACACTATCCAACAGGAATGTTAATCAGCTCTTCTGTTTGAGAATTTCGACGTCTGGCTTAAGTTCACTGACAAGCAGAGAAATTTTGCCTCTTGCACCAACATGCTGGAGTAAACTAAATAAGAACTTGATGTTTGGAGGGCAGTCTGACTTAAGGTGTGTCTGTGTTGGATAAATAATTGTAATTTTAAAACATAATTTTGTTGTCAAGCAGGTTCATAGCAGAACTAAGAAACATCAAGTTTAAATAGTGTAAAATGGTGTAATAGATAAAATAATTTCCTTCTCACAGAGAGAGAGCAAATCCTTATGTCAGTAAAAAAAAAAAAAAAAAAAATGTGTTCTTTGGCAGTGTTTATGTATATCCCATTTTGTTTATTGTCATCATGGGTGTACAGTGTCACCCTCCTACCCATTCGCAGATGTAATGAGCTGACATAGGTGCACAGGTGAATCAGGACTGTTGCTCTCTTCCATATGTAATTATGTATATTTCCCTAATACATATCAGCTGTTTGATCCTTCTGACATTGTGACATTAACTTGTGTACAAACTGGCAGAAACTAAATTTTGTGTTGGTCAAACAGGCCCTTACCAATAATTTTCTGGACTGTACTGATTCATTGCGGCCAGGTGATGGCAGCAGAGTTGAGAGCAGACTCAGGCAAAAGCCAAAGGTTCTGAGGTTTAGAGTCGGATGCCAGGACCCTCCCACTGGGACTGTTGAGAGAAAGGGAGAGAAACAGTCGAGACTCCAGACCTAACAAAACATCCTCAACCTCAAAAGCATGTGGCCAAGCCAGCTGGCAGCCTGCCGCTTCTGGAGCTGCTGTTCCCACAGGGAGGGAGGCCGAGTGTGTTCTGTGTATGTGTGTGTGTGTGTGTGTGTGTGTGTGTGTGTGAGAGAGAGCAAAATGTGTACATGTGGGTGCAAGTGTATGTTTTTATTCCAAGTCCCGACACCTCAGGCTCTTCATCGCATTGCGTTGCTCAACTTAATAACATTTACCTGTTTAAGTTTGTCAGTGATCAGTGCTTTCGTGTACTTTGACATTCTTTGTGAATGTCTGGTTTTAATAAAGAAGGCATTTCTGACTTGATGTAAGTGGATTGTATTCCCAGAGATGCTGTTGAAGCATAGTAAACATTCACCCATAAAAAGAACAGTTAATCATTTCTCTTTTTCATGAGTGTCAGTTCAAATTGTAGAGAAAGGCTTGATTTTTAAGATGTTGCGTTGTCCCAAATTTAAGTTTTGAAAAGAAAGTGCATCTAACCATTATAAAGTCAAATTTAAGAAATCTGCAGTTGGATTTTCTGCTCATTCACACCTGATCTAGTTTTCTCCACAGTTACCCTTGCTATATGGGAAAAAGTGACGGATAATGTCTTGGAAATGGTATGATCAGCTCATAAAGACACAGTCATTGTGAACAAGTTATGCTTCATCAATCAAGTAGAATGTGATGGACTGAGTCAGTTATGTCGAGGCCTGACCGTATTCTGCCGTGCTCCAACCTGTTTACTGGCCTAGCCACCGGCCTTTTTCTTCTCTCAGTTGATGCCTCTCACAAACATAATGACACGCTGGCTTTTCTTCTACAGGAGGTTGGATCTTTCGGAGTTGAAAGGGTGTCACCCGCGGAGGGGAAGATGAGCCGAGCTGCTCAGTCAGAAGGTGAGCTTGAGAGAGAAGTGAGCATTTTTGGATCGTGGTAGATCCTAGAGCTCAGCTCTTGAGGGTGATAAATCATGGTTTTGGGTTTTTGGTTGATTTTTTTTTTTTTGTATGTTCACTTGAATGACTGAATGTTATTCCTTTCAGTGTTCCTTTACCAAACTATATGAATTTTGCCTTGCAAATCTATGTATCACTCAAAGAAGGGGTTTTGTTTAAACAACGTGGCAAGGTCGTATGTGAAATTTTAGTCGATAAACAATGACATTGACTTTCTGCTTGTATGTGTTTACCTGTCAGCCAACAACTCTCACATTTCCTATAGACTACCGACATAGTCCACATTCCTCAGCCTGCTTCCGCCCCTCTTTTCCTATGTATGTGCGTGTGTTTGCAGTGAAAAATGGGGTTGGGTGGGGTGGGAGCATAAGTGAATTGTAAGCATGTATTGCTCAACTGCTTGGTTCTGATACACAAGGGACTGGAAAGTTAACATTTGGGAAGAGAATGAACAATGCAGAACTCTTTTGTGCTTGTGTGCACTGTGCTTTTCAGAATGGCGTGTACAGATTAAAAGTCAGCGAGTAAGTGGACCTTTCCAGAATTTGGTAGATTTGTTTTTAGTGCAGGTCTGGATTTAGGCGTGTGTATACTGCATTGTGTGTGATGAGTTCCTCTGTGCAGGATCCTGTCCTGTGCCTCTGTGCAGGTCTATGTTGAGTGGTGTGTAATAATAAACAGTGCTGTACAGTTATGTTTAGTTTCAAGTTTTGTGGTCTTAGATTGTGTTACCGAGTGTAGTTATAACCTGTGGTATGTTGGACTGTGCTGTTTTGTGCAGTAATAAACAGTGCTGTGTTAGACTGCGGTGTAGAATGTAATTATTAACTTTGCTGTTTTAGTTTGTGCCGTTATGGTTGGTTACAGGCTTTTATAAGAACTTTAAATATGAATAAATAAATAAATAATGGGTATAGGATACAGTCCCACACTGTGCATATGCAGTAATAAACAGTGCAGTGTTAGACTGTGTTGCGTTGGGTTATTTTTTTGCGCAATAACAAACAGTCCAGTCTTAGATTGTGTGGATGTGATTAGTTGTAACCTGTGCTGTGTTAAGCTGGATGGATCTGTGCCATAATGAGCGGTTCCCTGCGCTGATGGGTGGAGAGCAGAAAGTGTGGAGAGAGAAAAGCCCTCTGCTCTGTGTTCCCAGGCTGTCCGTCAGGAAGGCTGGATTTTTTACACCGTGACCACCGTGTTGCCCTTTCCGGGGGAAATCCGAGACAAACAGAGAGCAGGAGGGGGAGGGGGACAGGAAAACTGGGCCTGGGAAGCAGGGGAGAGAGAGAGAGAGAGAGAGAGATAGGAGGGGAGGGAGAGGAGGGGAGGAGAGGAGAGGAGTTGGGTGGTGGTGGGCCACACAGCATGTGAAGAGGCAGTTGCTTTCTAGGTGGCTTTAAGGAACATATAGCCCTTGTCATTTTTCCCTTTGTTATGCGGTTTCTTTGCCCCCACCCAACCTCAAAAATAGCTCATCTTCACACAGCATTGTGGCTGGAAATCTTTTGGCAATACAAAGCCCAACACCTCTTCAAGCACAATAACCTCTTCCCCCATTCTCTGTTACGCATATTAAATGTTAATTTTGTGGCTCTCTTTGAATCAATTCACATGCGGTGTAAAGTTTCCTCGTGGAACAATGAGAAGGGAGCAAAAAAAGGGTATTAGCCTGATCTGTTATACAAAGCAAAATAGTTTGAGACCAAACCAGGTTTGCGTTTGAAAAGGAAATTGCGTTAGCTTTAGCATCTTGGAGCTCACCGTTGAATGGGTTTAACTGGGTGTAACAGTCTGATAGCAAAGGAGAGGGAGAAAGCAAGAAATAATGGGATGGAGTGCTGAAATGACAGGTGTGTGATGAAGCCAACGGTTAACCCCATATCACATGTGCAAATCCCAGGTGTTGACCTGACGGCCTTACAAGATCACCTCATTGCCCTTTGGAACAAGAGAGAGCTGGAGACGGTAAGACACAGCTGTAATTATGCACCTTCTCCATTTTACCTCTTCAGGGAAAAGAGGCTCTGCGTTCCAGTTTGGGAAAGAGAGACTTATTTGAAACAGAAATGGGTGTGTACATCATATTTGTGTTTGTGGGTAAAGAAATATTTTGTGCCTGTGAGTGACAAAGCAGCAATGCTGAATCTGTTATAGGAGAGAGATAGAGACTAAATAAATAAAAAAAAAATACAAGTTTGGTTTGTTACTTGTTGGGCAACAGCCAAATGTACATTGAATTGTAGCCCTCCCATCCCTAACATCTCGATTCTTATAGTCCCTCTCTCGTGGACACTTTTTAAAAATCAAAATGTGGACATAAATGTGACAAGGAACAACCATACCTCGGAAATAACGATCGTTTGTATAGAATAAATCAGCCTTCATCACACTGAGATACAAACACGTCATTGTATGTGACCGTTCTACGTTTTTAAAAATTGGGCCCCCTGAAAGCCTGAATCCTTATATCCACTTTTATTCAGTTTTTTGAGAAGAACCTTAGAATGGAACAAGGACATGGAAAGAACAGTAGAATGGATCTTACAGGGAAGATATCTGGGCAGAAACTGTTTTTCAGCATAGTTGTAATGTTGTCAGTAAGCACCATGAGTAATTATGACTGCTTTGCGTCACTCTTCAGCAGCAAAACTAAAACTAGCAGAATCTTCCAAAACACTTTAATGAAGCATGACAGAGAATTCTAAGGATACCCAACCCAACAGAAACCCGATGTCATGCCTCATTACTGTAGTTTGGCAGACACCCATTTTGTCATGAAGAGACATAAGCACTAATGAATTCTCATCACAGTCAAACAGGCTATATTACTGTTCCATCACGTCAGCCTTACGATGCAAGTTCAAGTTGCAGTTTTACGATCCTCTCTCTCTGGCCTTCTTTACCCCTTTGTCCTCATGTCTCTCCTCCCAGGTGAGGCGGACGATATCCGAATGGATCTCTCAGCTGGACGAACCTTTGGCCGGGTTACTGGGCCTGCTGGAAGGCTGCCCTGGTATTCAGAAGGGCAAGTCCTCCACTTTAGGCCAGTTCGTTCTGGCTGAGTTTGTGCGTTGGAGCCAGAACCATCCTGAGGCCAGGCTGAAGGGGCTGCAGACAGAGCAGGCTTTGAGCCTCCAGCAGAGAGCTCTGGGGCTCATCTCAGACGCCCAGCCCAGCTACATGGAGCCTCTGATTGACATGTTCCAGCTGGGCTCCATGGAGCGAGGCCTGCTGCTGAAACATGTGCACTACCTGCAGGACTGCTGCTTCTATAAAGAGGTTCACTGCAAGCTACTCTCACATAATGGTTGATCAGAGATGCTGCTTACTGAAAATAATGGGGGGGGGTTATGAATTCAATTTGACCACCCGGGATTCTTTTGAAGCAAACAGTGGTTGAATCCCTCATAAACTTGATGTGTGGAGACACCATTTACAGTCTGTTAGTCATCTGAACTACGACACATCATAAATCAGTTGTTTTGCTGGAGAACCTTAAATGAAAGCACTAAATTTAACGTGATTGTGAACCTTTTGTGCATAGTCCATTATGTGAATGGGTTTTTGGGGACTTTTAGAGAAGAGAAGTTAAAATGGAATTGTGAATTGTGTGTTTTGGGACAGGCGGCACTGCTCGGTATGAAACTGCAGCTCCAGGCGGATTTGGACATGGAGAAGGTCAGTATCACTCCGGTATGAAGATGACATTATGTCAGCGTGACTATGTTTATTTACGATGGACATCCGAGTCAGTCTTTCTGTGTCTCTCCACAGATATGTGTGCCACTCATTCTCCTAGACAAGCTGCCGCTGGCTGAGTCTTATGTAAGGGGAAACACAGAGCTACAGGAGAAGCTGGTCACTCTTTTGGACTCCTGGTGCAGTCCAAACTTCAGTCTGGGGGCACTCTGCAGGTCACTCAATAAAATTCTTCAATCCCCACTGCTTTTTAAACAAGAATCAAGCCTAGTTATTTTCTAAACTGAACTTTGAATATGGGAACCATTTATGAAATACTTTTAACTTGTCCGCTCTGGCTCTTCCGTTTTTTAGCTGAGTAGCAAGAAATGTCCAGACTAGTCTGAATATTTGGCCGGGAAGCTAACCTTACATGAAGCTGGTATTATTATTATTGCCGTTACTTTCCAGTGTTTCATAATAAAAAGGTCTAAACCAGTGCTTCCTAACTCTAGTTTTTCATTGTAACCTGACAGTGACACGCTTGATTCTGCTGTTCAGTGTGAGTCTGGCCTAGAGAGAAAATACTACTTCTAGCAAGTTCCTAACACTGGAGTTAGGAAGCACTTGTCTCAACCGCTAGATGCATAGTTCTACAAACAATGGAGCAGAACATTTTTTTGGAGGAACTAAGGCCAGTATTTCAAAGAAATGTTTGTTTCAGAAAGCCCACATCTCCTCTGTGAAAGCACCGTTGGTGTGACCGAGAGGTTGACTATGGTGCCGCCTTGATAAATTAGCCCAAACCTGTTTGAAAATGAATAGGCATCTATAGATTATGAGACTTATACGTTTCCCTCGTCTAAGTGTCGGCAGTGTTCTTATTGTGCAACCGTCACTGTGTGTTAACAGGCGCTATCCTCGAGTGTCACTCTCTAAGCACCAGGCAGAGCAGATTCACCCCAAACTTCTCAGCAAGCATGTTTTTCGCCTTATGGAAAAATTCAGTATTGATCCAGGTGTGTGTACACGTCTGAATATATCAACACACAGCTTATGTTAGCGTTGGGACTGTTGCTAATATCATTCTTTTTTTAATATATATATTTAGAGTCAAAATGAAAACTGTGGTTTTGGTCTTACAGGCTTGTGCTCAAACTCTGTCTACAAGCGGAAACTGGACTCACTGAGGTTTCTCGTGTATAAGAGGTTTGGAGAGGTGAGAAAAACTCGCGTCGTGGTTTTTCATTTCTCATGTAGCAAAAGTCCCACCTTGTTTTGTTCACACAGTCTGCTTTCCTATCTGTACTGCATTGCCTCACCTTACCTGTTTTCTCCTCTCTGTGTGTTTTCCAGGGAAGCATGTCAGAAGAGAACTGGAGAGACCATGTTCAGGTATGACGCTAAAAAAACGGACATTTTTCTATTGGATCAGCAGTATCAGATAATGATCACCAGTTTTACTGTATGTCGTTTTATTTTGAGACCTGAGGTGACCGTGTTTGTCTGTTTGTGTGTTGCATCTTAGGCTACAGTGGCCGGCAACGCAGAGCTGCAGATTCAGTTAGTGGAGCTGTTGACTAAACGCTGTGGGCTCCGGACAGCTGCCCAGTGGGCACAGCACTACAATGTCCCCAGAGACAGGCTTCCGTACGGGGTGTGGGACACTCTTCGGAGCCTATCACCTGCCCGGTTGTGAGTGTATCATGCCCTCCACACACACACACACACACACACACACACACAGACACTCACTGTTGTGTTCTGTTACCTTAGAGAGATACCTGAGCTCTCCTCATTAATGGAGAGCTGGGTTCCTCCTCAGTCTCATCAGGAGAAGTACTACCAGCTTCCTCTGCCCAAGGAGAACATCCACTTCCTGGACACACTTGATAAGCTGGAGCTATGTAGAAAAACAGTTATGCAGGTGTGTATGGATGTGTGTGACTACGTCTGTCTGGTTGTCCGTGACTGACTTCCGTATGCCTTGCTCACTGGGGCCTACCTGTGGCAAGGTTAGGTTAGCGTGACTGTATGTATTTGACAGTAACCTCCATTGTCCTCTTCTCCCTGCTGTTGTCATGCCATGGTATCTTTTTGAGGTATGATGTGTGTGTGTGTGTGTGTCTGTGTACCTCCCTCTCTCAGCCTGGCAGTGTAATAGGGATGGATATGGAATGGCGGGCGAGTTTTGGCTGCGTCTCACCTCAGCGCGTGGCCCTCATTCAGCTGGCCGCTAAGGGTCGGGTCTTCTTATTGGATCTGTGTGCTCATGACTTCAGCCAACACCGGCACACTGTCGACTTCATAAGAGCGCTGCTCTCAGACAAAAACATTCTTAAACTAGGTAAATAAACTTGGTATAACTCAACACGTGTTACAACTGAACACACAGCCCAACACAAACTGCTCTCTGAAAAGCTCTCTCCAGTGGCTTAACAATTAGAAAAAAAGATTTGCTCTGACTTTTTTTTAAGTGTTCTCAACATTTGTGGATTATACAGCATGAGTTCTGTGGTTTTGGCACAGTGTTTGTTGTGTGATGAAACATCTGGAGTATGTTCTAATTTTTTCTGTGCATGATTCACACCATTGTGTATCCGACACATAAATCTCTGTGTTGTAAAATTGGGAGGAGGGTTTGGCTGGTTGTTGATCGGGCTTCAGTTCTTTTGGAGTGAAAATTTTTAGGTATGTTACAGGTGTGTGTGTGTGTGTGTGTGTGTGTTTGTCTCGTTCAGGTTATGGGATGTCAGGGGATGTGAAGAGCTTGATTGGCACATGGCCTGAGTTTCAGGAGGAGCAGTTGAAAATAGAGGAAGTGCTGGATCTGTTACATGTACATCAACAGGTACAAGACCGCTACAGATGACTCTGTCCACTCACAATTAAAGTCACAACATCTTATGTGAAGACTCGTTGTTTTATGTTTTTAAATGACCCAAGAATGAAAATAAGACACGTTTTGTCGTAGACATTCCCAAGGCAGATTTTGTTCCATACAGAAAATATCAACTCTGACAGAGAGTCTACCCGCTTCTCTGTTGTTGGAAAAAAAAGTAGGAAAAAAACGATGCCATCCGCTGGAGGAGGTCTCTGATGATAGTTATTAGTGCAGGTTTAGGCCAGACCAAACACATACCCCACAGGATGTTTTTGCACGCAATATAAATTTGATGAAATGACTGCTAGGAATCCCTGACCTGTGTGGTCTACAGCCTCTGCAGTCTGAAGACTGTTTCTGTCCTGACATGTGTTCTATCCTGACTGCCCCTCAGATCCAGCGGAGTCTGCGGGGCTCTCGGGCAGTGGAGGAGAACGAGGGCCCTGCGGAGAAAGGGTTGAGCCTGCTGGTGCAGCAGGTTCTCGGGAAACCACTGGATAAGATGGAGCAGCTCTCAAACTGGGAACGGCGGCCTCTGAGAACCAGTCAGCTTCGCTATGCAGGTGGGCGACCATTCCACCAGCACCCGGGACCTGCTGCTTGATGTGGGCCCTAAAGCATCCACACTGTTTACGCATTCCTTCAGTCTGTGTATGTCTGTGTTTCAGTAAACTTGGTTTCCCTATATGGTGCATAATTGTAGGATAAGTACGTCAAACAGTGAGGTATTTGTTACCCTTCTTAGATTACCTCAAGTCTCTCAGGCGTTTTTTTTTTTTTTTTTTCACCATGAGAACTTTTTTCTTTTTGTCTGTCTATATAGTTTGTTTTTCTTCTTTGTCCTTTTATGTATCATCCCCACCCTTTTTTTCCCCCTTCTCTCCTCCTGTTTTTCTCCTTTATGTGACAACTCCCTCCCTCTCTTTTACTTACCCTCTCTCTTTTTTTTTTTCTAGCTGCTGATGCATACTGCTTGCTGGATGTCTACTTTGCCCTCTCTCAGGACCCAACACGCTTTGGGCTGCCAGAGGACTTGCGATCTGTGAAATCCAGTCAGCCAGCGAAGAACCGGGAGGAGAAGAAACCTAAAGACAAGATCAAGCAGGGCAAGAGGAGAGGGGTCAGTCAGATTCCGCAAACGCGCACCATGCTGCCACATGTCTACGGCTTTTATGAGCCTGGAAAAAAAAAAATGAAAAAAAAAATTGCCCTGTTGTCATGGTAACCATAATAAAACACAACAACAACGACAACAACAACGGCACGGTTTTAATGACACTGGGATTAAACAAAGATGTGAGTCAAGGGTGCGTTGTTAAAAACGGAGTCCCAAACATTTACGTCTAAAAAGCATAAAGGAAAAAAAAGAACAAATGCTCACGTTGTTTTTGTTTTTGTTTTTTGTTTTTTTTTTTTGGGATGGGTTTTTCATTGAATGCGCACCACGTAACCTGACCAGACACACAGGTTCAGGTCATCTCTGTCCGTTTGGTGTGATGTCCAGGGGTCTGAAACGTTTTTTTGTGGTTTATGATTAGCAGGCCGGTCAGAATGTTGTTCGCGAGCTCAGCGCCGCAGAGCGGCAGGAGGACTCTACACAGGTGGTCTCAGAGCGGCAGGGGCCCACCATCACGCCCAAGGAGTTGCGGGTGGTCTGTGATAACATGCTGCAGGGGCTGGGCCGCTACCTCCGCTGCCTCGGCGTGGACGTAGTCATTCTGGAGAACACCGACGACCACAGAGTCGCGGCGAATGTGAGTTTACAACAGACGCGTAGACGCATTTACACGTAGGTTAGCGTGCTCTCTCTCGTGCTCGGGTCACCGCACTGAAGCACATACACGCACATGTACGCAGTCTCACACAGACAGGCC
The DNA here is from genome assembly GCF_902362185.1 of Chanos chanos. NCBI lineage: Eukaryota > Metazoa > Chordata > Actinopteri > Gonorynchiformes > Chanidae > Chanos > Chanos chanos. The sequence continues at coordinate 42,621,051 of NC_044497.1, forward strand.
GTCGCGGTTAAACGCAGAGGCCGTTTACAAACACGCAACCCCCTTAACGACACTCGCGTTCCCAAACGCAGACAGAGCTCTCGCTGCCTGTGTGGAACTGACATGAAACAGAGTGTGAAAAAAAAACAGAGTGAGGTCAGTGGAGAAAGGAAGTCCTCAGATTGAAGGCGTTTTGTGGTCTCAAGTGTCCTGTGTTTTATGGTCTCCCCCTCAGCTGGCTCGCGCCGAAGGCCGTGTCATCCTCACTGCCGGGCAGCCTTACCAGACTGTGAGTGTCTGTGTCTGTGTCTGTGTCTGTGTCTGTGTCTGTGTGGGGGGTGTTTCTGGATATTACGTGTAGCTTAAATTGTATCAGAGTGTGAGAATATGCCTAAATATGTAACTGTGAATAAAAACATTTATAAATGTGAACAAAAATAGTTTAGATACAGTGTTTCAAGCAACATGTATGCTAAAGCATGTATTTTTTTTTTTTTTTTTAATCTTTCCGGTTTCAGTTGAGGTCTCAGGTAGCGGAGGGTCGTTGTTTGACTCTCGACTGTTCAGAGAAGGCACGAGACCAAGCCATTCATGTCCTTAAACATTTCCACGTCCACATTACTCCGTCCGACATCTTCAGCCGATGCCAGGTCAGTGTCTCTGTGTGCGTGTGCGTGTGCGCGTGCGTGTGCGCGCGCGTGTGTGTGTGTGTGTGTGTGTTCATTCATCCCAGCCAGAAACCGGCTTCCTCTTAAGTCGAAAGATGGCAAATTGGGGTAAACAGCTCCCTGTGGCGTGACAGGACATTTATGGTATGAGGGAGTGTTATCAGTGAGAGGAGTGAAGAGAGCGCAGGCTGGAAGGAAGCATGAGGAGATAGAGCTGTGCTCTGGAGACACGTTTCCTCTGAATCATATGTTTGAAGTGCCACTGTGGTATTCAGTCAAACAATAGAAGAGTTTACTGTGGACCGTAAACCAGAGGTGGGGGGGGGGGGGGGGGGGTGGTTGCTGCTGGGAATCCCACTCAGAAAGAGTGATAGAGTGAGACAGAACAAGACAATAAGGAAGTGGGCGAGTAAGAGACGGTGAGAGGAGAGAGGGGTGAAAGTTTTAAGGACATCGCCTCTCGCATTAATAAAGGCGATAAAGAACGGGGAGCGGTGGAATAAGGTTGAGACAATGAGATAGTGATAAAGAAAAGAAGGAAACCAAAACGATTCAAAAGGAATGTTTGCGACACGAGTACCATGAGAGTTCGAGAGACTGAAAGAACGTTTTTATTTCTTTTTTTTTTTTGGTGGATATGAAAACCGTAAAAGAGGTGAAGAGAGGGAGTGGGTAGATAAGGAGAGAGGGAGGTCAGTGAAAGGTAGAGACAGAGACAGACAAAAAAAAAAAGAGACAAAGTGTGAAGGAGACAGAGCGTTTAGATGATAGAGGTAGATAACCTATTGACTCATTGATGTTGTTATACCTGCTCTGTATCTGAGCAGTGCCTGGGACTCTGCGACGTCTCTGCCGCTCCACACCTTTTCACGGCTTCGTGGCCCCGTCTGGAGACGCTCTCGAGACTTTCTGTCTCCCCACGGCAACGGCGCATAACAGGGCCAAGATACACAAACACAAAGACAGAGAGATTACACGGACGGTGCACTGGAAAGTTCATCGATGACAAATATGATTTAGTCGACAGGTATGACAAAAATGTTTTAGCCGAGCTTGTGCATACCTGGTTAGGCTCGTGGCACAAAATCAGGTGAAAATGATCATTAATTAGTTAAATCTATATTAGTTAGGTCAGGAGGTTCATATGAAATGAATCTTTTTTTTCAGTGGTATGTTTAGGTGTTATATTTTAAGTTAATGTGTGGAATTTGCTCCAGGTATTTGTCTCAGAACATTGTCGGCTGAGTCGCAGATCTAGGTGACCTGAGCTCCATTCAGCAGGGGTCCCAAATGTGTCAACTCTGGATTGGAAAACTAAAGGGGGTGTTGGAGGGTGTTTTTTTTTTCTTTTTTTTTTTTTTTTGGAGGTGCACCCCAGGGCTGGTATGTGGAAAGCCCACCCAGGCGAAGTTAACCCTTTTGTCATCTGATTGTAGTTCTTTGATTAGGAATGGCTGGGTGTCTTGCCCCCAGCTCCATGAATACAGGCTGTAAGAGACATTCCTGCCCCCCCCCCCCCCAAGCCCCCTGTGTGGCCCATTGATACTCATCACCAATCATTAACCCCTCCAGTGCCGACCCCCTCTTTGTAATCCCTATCTCTGTCTCCATCGCGGTCCCTCTTTCTCTTGCTGTCTCATCAATGGCTTCCTCAGCACCTCCCCAAAGCCATTGAAATTCAGTTTGGACCCACTGAATAAGAGCTTAACTAAGTGAATGGTTCCCACTGTATTCTTTTTTTTTTTTTTTTTCCCAGTCAATGCATGAGGCTTGCGAAGAATTGATACATCCACAGTTTATGTTTCTGTTTGTGTTTTTTTAATTGAATCCTGAAAACCTGCGTCAGAATGGGAGTGACTTTCTGCATGACCAGTCTCAGTGAGCCTGTCCCATAGTTCTTCTGTTTCACTTGATCACATTCTGGACGTAGATTTTAGTGTTTGGAACATCATCTGCCCTTTCAGACTTTGTGGTTTTCACATGAAGAATGACTTTCACACGAAGTTCGGATGATGATAAACTTGTGGTTTTGTGTTTGTCTCCTTCCATGGTAAACAGAAGTGTGAGTTTGCTGCTATCAACTGCTCATAGTTCCCTAATACATTTAGCACCATTTCCACGATTAATCTGTGATTAATTAATTAGTCATCCTGTAAGACATATACTCTGCTGCAGGATTTAAATTTCCCTCTTCCCCTAATACATCTCTGTGAACTGCTCCTTCATCTTCAACACATCACCTCAGGAATTTGCTTCCCGCGTGCCGATTTCGCCGAGACGGCTTCACAGATGGCGGCTGAGGTGGTCTTGCGTGTCTGTCCCTGAGTTTTTTAGGGGGAGCAGACTTCCTCAGCCAGAGTCAGATGTCTGCGATGTCTCTCTCTCCCTCTTTTTTTTTTTTTTTTTTTTTAGACATGTTGAGATGGTCAGATGCAGATAATAGACATCAGACCTCAAAGACATACTAGAGTGGCACTGCTTGGGTTCCCACGCGACCGTTAGGAGGGATTGGGTAAGGGGTGGGGTGGGGTGGGGGGGGGTGGGGGGGGACAGGAACTGAAACGGCGTGAGAAGCAGCCGAGAGAGGAAGAGAAAGAGAGAATGAGTGTGTTTAAAAGGAGGATTGAGTGAGCTTTGATCAACAACAACAACAAAAAAAAAAAGGAAAAAAGGAGGTAACAGTACTCGGAGAAAGGCCAGATTGTGAGAAGACAGGACAACTTTGAGGTTCCACTTCAGTGGTCCTTGCCTTTTAGCGTTTGTTTGTGCATTTGTTTCGAGGATTCCAGATAAGAGTACCAGACCATATTTATTGTTTCTTCTTTTTTTCCCTGTGAAGTCTTCCTTGCACGCATATGTGTTCATGTGCACACACACACACACACACACACACACTCTCTCTCATTGAGAGGGCACTGTGAGTGTAAAAAAACAGGGCCTTAGTCTCCGTGCTATGTTCTTACACTTCTTACCCCCCTTCCTTTCCTTTTGGAGATGATAGGGAGCAAAATGAACGAAGAAGAAAGAAACAGAAAGGGGAGGGGGGGGCGGAGGGGGGAGACATTCCTCAGACACGCCAAGACATTCCGAGGGAAACCATCCCAACTATTTCCCACTGTATGTATGTGTGTGTGTGTGGCTCCTGTTACCAGGGTGAATCTGACACACTGACTGACAGGCTGTCGGCACAGGGGCAGTACTTGAGGCACAACGCGTGTGTGTTGTGTGTGGGAAAAGTAGAGAAAGTGTCTGTGTTTCTGTATACGTGTAAGAGAGTGCTACTTAAGGAGTTATTGACTCTGAGAGTGTTGGAAAGAGAGATGGTGAGAAATTAAAAATGAGACAAATGAAGTCTTGTTTTCAAAAATGATCCTCAAGGCCTATTAGATTACCACATCTCATTAGGAATGGCTGGTTCCCTCTGTCAAAGGAGTATTTTTATGATTCAGTTCCCCGACAGCTAAAGTCGTTTAAACCATGTGAAGACAACGTTCCACTTTTTTTTTCAGCTTTGTCACTTCTTTCCCAACAGCCAAGCACACAGGAAATTCCCCTCTGACACACATTTGTAATCTAAAAACCATCACCTCGCCACACCTCTCTGTTCCCAGAGTTATTCTGGTCCCAATATCAGGATATCAGGTAACTCCTAACTCACACCCTCTCTGTAATCATGTCCATAAGAAGACATGCGCACACACACACACACACACAGATGTAGCTGAGGTTTCATCAGCTAAGGGTTCAGTAGTGAAGGACAGGTCATTACTGCAGTGTGGACTTATGTGAGAGTTTATAGAATAGGAAAGTGTGTTTCCTGTTGGCACCCATGGATATTCTCTTTGTCTCTCTCTCTCTCTCTCTCTCTCTCTCTCTTTCTCTCTCTCACTCTCTCACTGTCTTTCTGCGCTCCAGATTAGCCGTGGCGAGAAGTCCGCATCACCCGGCAGCTGGAATGTCCTGTTTGTCTTGCTCTGTTTGTGCTTTTGTGCACCGTGTTTTGATTGGCTGGCTGGCATCGGTGTATGTATGTGTGTGTGTGTGTGTGAGAGAGAGAGAGAGAGAGAGAGAGAGAGAGCCGGTGAGCCAGTGCAGGGCTGTTTGATGTATCTCATTGTCTTATAGCCAAACTCCTTCCTGAGAGAGAGAGAAAGAGAAAGAGAGAAAGGAGAGGTACCCTTGACTGAGTAGTAGTGTATGGTTTTTAACACCAGTCCCTGATCATTCACACACACACACACACACACACACACACACCTCTTCTTTAAGAGCATGATACAGTCCATTATCACATAATTTCTAATGAAATGCTGCAGGTCCCAGTGTGACCTCATTCCCTCCTCTCTTTTCTCACATATCTCATTCTCTCTCTACATGCTCGATCCTGTCCTTTAAAAAAAAAAAGGAACGAGAAACAAAACATTAACTCTGGTTTTCAGAGAGAGACAGAAACAGATACAGATAGAATGAAGAAGAGAGCTTGTCCTTTTTTTCTGCTCACTGGTTCAGGGCTTTTGACAGAGTGCATTCCTGCAGTGTGGTGATGTCATGTGAACTGGCCCCGAGCAGACAGAGCTGTTTATGTTCTCCTGAGGAAAGTCTGCTCAACGGAGAGAGAGGGAGGGCCTGGGGCTCCACTCTTTCACCACACACAGGGTGAGTTAGAGAGAGAGAGAGAGAGAAGACCATGGACCACTACCATACTGATACACAAACATCACAGAAGACATGAAACCCCCATCAGATATCACTTTAGACAGAAAGAGACATGATAAGTGTGTATGCTTGAGTGTGTGTGTGTGTGTGTGTGTGTATGTGTGTGTTCACACATGCCTGAATTATATGTACAAATGGATCATATTTACAAGTGTGATAATATATAGTAATAATTTTAAGCATACATATTCACATATGTGAATGTGTATTCACATAATCAAGTGAGACATTGTACCACCCTAGAGAAGTAAGCACATTTCCTGAAGATCTCCCGTTACACGTCCGTCTCACGTCCCAGCTATGGTGAGTGAATGTGGTGGAGAGTCAGACCTTCCTTTCCTCTCTTTTCTTCAGAGGTCTCTCCTGAAAGTGTGTGCTATGATAGACACTTTTATGAGCTGTAGTCTGGAGGGTTCATGGATTTAGTCATTCTTATGAATGAGGTGTGTGTGTGTGTGTCTGTGTACGTGTGTGTGGCCGGGGGGGGGGGGGGGGCTGCGGCAAGGGGATACTCAGTATATGTGTGAGAGTGTCTGTGATTTATACAGAGAGTGAGAGAGAGAGAGTCACTAATTGCATATATCTGTCAGGTTTTCACTGTCCTAGGGGTTATGATAACATGCCCACCATGTGCAGGAACAGAGAGGGGCTGTTCTGAGCACAATATATTACCAAGAGCTCTGCTAAATTCATATTCATTTTTTCCACACGTATTTCTCCTTTGAATCACACAGAACTGAGGAGAACCATAGTCTTGTTAAAACAGCCCAATCTTTTCTTTCTTTCTTTTTTTTTTTTTAATAAAGAAAACGCGAATGCATAAATGGTTCTATTCAACTCATTCAGTTGTCTGAAAACATTTTCAGTTATCATTTGACATCAATTAAGATTTTGAAGAATTTGCCATAATAGAATGCTAAACTGTATTTTGACTGACTTTCGTTGAAAAAAAAGAGTATGCAGTATCATTCAGATCCATCTTTAGGCTTTTGATTCAGTTTGGCTCTGTTATGTCCCCTCCATTTACCCACAGTGCGTATTTTCACTGTGCTTGACCCTGTTATGTCTTCTTCATTAATAGCACATTTACGGGAAGTATTTCTGTTTGGGGCTAATATAAATATGGTGGAGGCATTTTTAGCCATGGTCCATTGAGCAAAATGTTGAAGGAGATTTAATGGGCATCATTATGGGGAGGGGGGAGGGGGGGAGTGGTAGTTGGTCCATGGGAATATTGAAAGAGTTACGTGGTGGTCTGTTTCTGAGAGAAGTCTCAGCATTGGCACCATGTGGATGCCTATTGAGACAGTGAAAAGCACGGGACCCCCCCAGTGTACCCATCCGAGCTGTGTGAACGAAAACAGAGCGGAGCGGCCTGGAAGCTCACTGCTGTGTTTGTGAGAGTGTGTGTGTGTGTCTGTGTGTCTGAGTCTTCATCAGTGTGTTGCCCAGGAAGAAACCCATGTTCTTTTGTTTTTGTGTGTGCATAAAATGAGATGAGAGTGGGTTTAGGGACATGTGTATATGTATTGAAGAATGTGTGAAGTTGAAGAGAAAGAGATTTGGAGTTCTAGTTACATTTTAAGTTTGGGAGAATTAAACTTGTTGCACTGTGATGTGTAAACACACTGGTTTCTGCGCTTTTGCAGCGTGTGTGCATATGATAGTGTATGATTGTATTTGCGTGTGTGCGTGCGTGAGTGTTTGCGTGTTTGCATGTGTCCGTTTGTGTGTGCGCTTGCGTGTTATGCGTGTGTGTGCATGCACGCGTGTGTGTATGTGTGTGTGTAGGCTAGGCTTGGGAATGGGAATGTGTGTATGAGCTGGGTCTGAGCCTGGCAGTGTTTGGTCCGGTCTCTGTATGATGTTATCTGGGGTTGGAAGTGTGTTTGCTTTGGGACTGTTGGGCAGTATGGGGTGGGAAGGGTCGAGGGGAGACCTCCCCCCGTGGGACGTCCGAGGTAGAGACGGACGCTGGGGTCAGGCCGCCTGGCCTGGGAAAAGGCCTGGGAGAACCCAGGCCAGTGGAAGACATTGGATAAAATTGGAATGGAAAAATAGCTCAGCGTTAGGAAAGAAATAATGCACGCTTGCGTCTTTTTCTCTCTCCCCCTCCTGCCCTCTTCCGCATGGAAGATAAGTTTCTCACAGGAACCTCACGACAACAGTGCGGTGCTTACGCATGAGGAGGAGGAGGAGGAGTGAAAGGAGGGCTAATCTGCTTCACCTTCTCTATTGAAGAAGGGATGCAAGCTACTGTGTGGAAAACAGGATCTGAATCGCTTGTCCTCTCAGTAACAATGGTGGAATATGTGGGATGGCGCCGTCACACTGTTTACACCTGACACCATCCTCACCTGATGGAATTTCTCCACACGCCACAGTTCTCTCTTATTATCGCTCTTTCTTCCTCCCTCTCTCTTTCTCTCTCTCTCTCTTCCTCTCTCTCTGTTCATTCACTTTGAACTCCTGCAGAACAATGGTAGAGCACATCCCAGTGCAGTAGCACTTCCATCTCAGAGCCACCCACTGAGTGTGATTAACTGAGAGGAGAATGAGGTGGACTCAGAGCGGCAGGTTCTTTTCACTGATCACTGAAGTGAGAGAGCCGTGTCGCCCCCGTCCTCACAGGACGGGCTGGCCGCCTACCTGTCCGCCTGAGTCGGGGCCCTTCCCAGGGGAACGTTTCCACTGGTTCTTCTCTCCGTCTCCCGCCTCCGGTCTATTTTGGGTTTAGCGGGGCGGTCGACTCTCACAGAACAGTTCCCATGGTTATCATCGGCATGGAGATAGCCGTGGAGGGGGTGGGAGGGGGGGGTATTTGACAGAGAGCGGGAGAGACAAGACTGTGGCTGTGCGATAGCAGCTCTGTCACTGGAGAGGAGGGGGGGTCCGGCTTGTCCAGCAGCTCCCATGGATATCAGTGCAGGGCAGAGAGGACCATGGGGGGGGGGGGCGGGTGCATGGCTTTGGGAGATATAGGGTTGAGGTGGGGTTGGAGAGTGGAGGGTGGCGAGAGGGTGGGGGGGGCACTGCAAGAGAGGGACAGATCCAGTTCCCACACTCATAATTACTGTGTCACAGGAGACTGAAAAGGGGGGACTTGCCTCTAGGCCCCTAGGGAATTTTTGCAGGGGCCAGTCAGGGAGCAAGAAGAGGGGGGAGGGACAGGGTTTGAAGACGGAGGGTTTAGCCGTGGGGTCTATGACACAGGAACTATCCCAGCCCTTTTTTCAACCATCACCTCATGTCTTTCACACCAGAGGTGAACTAACAACATTGAAGAAGCCCCCCCCCCCCCCCCCAACTGCACCATCTACCCCCTTACCCACATTCCTCATCTCTCTCCCCTTCAGTTTACCAACTTGTCCTGGTTACTTCTTTTAAAGCTCTTTTCTGTTTTCCTCTCATATTCACTCATATATATATGTGTGTGTGTGTGTGTGTATATATATATGTATGTGTGTGTGTGTGTGTGTGTGTGTGTATATATATATATATATATATACATACATACATACACACACACACACACACACACACACACACACACACACACACACATATATATATATATATATATATATATATATATATGTGTGTGTGTGTGTGTATGTATGTATGTATGTATGTATATATATATATATATATATATATATTTTTTTTTTTTGGTCTTCTGCTGTATGCCAGTTCAGACCCCTCTGTCTCTGTTTCCCTCATTGACATCAAGGTTTTAAGAGACCCTTTGATGTGCATTGGCTACCACTTCTCCTAGCCTTATCCTGCATCATTAACTCATTAACATGATAATGTTAATGTTTTAATTTCCTTTCATCACCTCCACCCCATATCTGTGTATTTTTGAGCCGATACAGCCGTATTCACACAGTTTCTCTGCTTTCCTCTAAAATGAGAGGTTTTATAAAAGCTCTTTTTTTGCTTGTTTGATACTTAGCTGGTCTCCCAGCATGTACAGTGAAACCCCCGCAGATGATCCAGAACGTGACGGCGTGTCTGGTTTTCAGTTAACCTAAAAGGGCACATGTCAGACCGCTACTCTTTGACCTCCACTGGCTACCCATGGCTGCCCGAATCAAAATCAAATCACTAACGCTCACTTACAGAATGACTTCTGGGTCTGCACCCATCTACCTAAACTCGCTAATATGGGCTTATGCTCCTTCTCGCCCACTGCCTTTCTCCAAGAAAGATCGTCTGGCATTGCCATCCCTACACGCAAGAAAGATCGTCTGGCATTGCCATCCCTACACACAAGAAAGATCGTCTGGCATTGCCATCCCTACACACAAGGAAATCTCAGTCCAGACTATTTTCGTATATGGCTCCCTGATGGTGGAACAAGCTACCAATTGCCATCAGAGCAAGCGTGTCCCTCTCTATCTTCAGGAACCTCTTGAAGACTCCCCTTTTCCGAGAGCACCTCCTTTCACCTGTAACACCTAACACCTCTAACACCCTAACATGCCTAACTTGCACCTACTGTGTTCCTCTCTACCTGTTCTCCTGCCACTGTTTTGAGAGAAAACTCGCACTTATTGCTTGCGCTTTAAACAGAGGTAATACTTAGCGCTTACTCATAGGTGTCTCACTATACTGGAGCTTGAATTGTTTCCCCACTTGTAAGTCGCTTTGGATAAAAGCATCAGCTAAATAACTGTACTGTAATGTTGATACTTATAGCGACCAAGGAGCATTGCCCAATCTCAAAGTGCTTGTTTTGCCTGTCACGTTGGCAGACTTTGGCAGTGGAAAAAGAGAAATGTATACTAAGCAAACAAAGCAAAGGAGGGTTTGAAATACACCTGCAAAAGAACAAGGAGGGGTCACTGCCGTAATCCATACTAGTGAGGCAGGGTGTGTGTTAGGCTCTTTACTTGCTCTTTGCCTTCAGGCAACCTCAGCATACACTCTCGCTTCTGTTCCTGCACGATATACCTCATCCCCATTCGCCTTCTGTACCCATGTCCCACCCACAGAGAAGGCATCCCACGGATTTCTCAGGCACTGAACAACATACACACACACACACACACACACACACAAGCATGCACAGAGAAGTACCAAGAAGCAACCGGCAATATTTACAGTCAAGAGTGAATCACAGACCATTACAATAACATACCAGACATGCTTTTATGAGTGTGTGTGTGTGTGTGTGTGAGAGAGAGAGAGAGAAAGCAAAAGAGAGGGAAAGAAGGTGTGAAATCTGCAACATCGTGTTTGTGCAACGGAATTTGTTCGCGCTCCCATGACGAGGCTGCCAGAGACAGGACTGGACGGTTTGCTGTGATGAACATGTGGGTGTGGTGTAACGACCTCGGCCAAAAACGCTTCCCACTGTGGAGGGTTTATCTCCTGCCTGAGACAGACAAACGCTGATAAAAAAAAAAAAAACCTTTTTCACACAGACTTTACCTAGAGAGGAGGAGAGATCCCCACAAGTGTTTTTTTTTTTTTTTTTTTAAGTCTTCGAAAGAGCAGAGACTTAGTACATTGCTGTTAGTGTGTCAAAGGATCATACAAAACCTCTGCATGCTTCAGCTCCTTTTGCTGTGCAAGTTTAAAGGCCACTTATGGTGCAAACTACTGCACATTCTCCCCGTAGCAACAGGAGTGACCCAGAAAACTCCAGTCAGAGCCGCTATTGTAGTAGCAACTCAACCTTTCAACATACTTCCCATAAGATTACAATTTAAGTATACATGGGGCAGAAAAAAAAACAAAACACAAAACCCCACCAAATTCCTGGAGTTCTTTTGGACACAAAATAAATGAATTGGGCAGTTGAGGGGTTTGAAAGCATCTTTGATCTCATTCCCAAGAGGAAGAGAGCAAGAGAAATAGAAAAAAAAAGCATTGAGAATGAACACTTCTTGGTTTTTTCAGTGCTGGTGTTGAGTCTATTATCCCCCTCACTGGGCAGTGGTAAAGAGCTCCACTCAGAGAGAAGGGCAACAATCAATGAGGCTGAGGGAGGGGGGGGGGGGGGCTGACTGCCCTGGGTCCACTCCAGCACACAAAGCATCCTGCTACTGCCTCAAGGCCCGATGCTAAACCCCACACAATGAGCCTCCTCTCTGCCAATGGTTCTGTGGTTCAACCAGTCCTCTTTAGGCACTCAAATCCATACCAGCCCCAAAACGCAGCACTGCCAGGAAGCTCCCAGAGTCCCAGAGTCTCAGAGTCGGCCAAAACCAACAGGCTAACCCAGTACAGGACAGCTGTGTGTCATAAGTGAATTGAGAAGATGAAAATGTTGACATGCTCTCGGTCCAGCTTTCTCCCTTATTAGTCGGAGAGTCAGAATCTCAGGACAGCTTCTTGCCCAAGTTCAGCACGCAGGCCGCAGAATGAGCTATTAGCACTGACAGCCCCACAAATCAAAGGCTCCTTCAGGCCACAGCTGAGAGGGGGGAGGTCAGTACTAATGGGCATTATACTTAAACTGGAAGTAAATGAGTGTGTGTTTCTCCTGATTACACAGATCAAAATAGAGCCCAAACTCTCTGTTTCCAATTAGGAATGGCCACTTATTGTTCTTGTGGTATTTTTACTCAGTTGTCTGTATTTAAAAGCTACATCCTTACTGTTGTGTTTGTTTGAATTTTCTTACTGTGAAAATGATATATAATTGTAAGTTTTGACTTTTTTTTTTTTTAGTTTCTTTCTAATATAAAATGATAACCACATTTTGATCTTGTTTGTACAGCTAACCGTTTTTGTATTGCTGCGTAAATAAGATGTAAAGCCTGTGCGTTTTTCACAGCTGTGGTACTAATTCTCTTTCAAATCCGTAATGAACGTGACAGAAATTGGGGTCTGTGGTGCGGACAGAGGAAGAGTATGACAGCCATCCTTCCCTCCGCCACAACCGACTCATTTTCACAATTCCCACGCTTGCCCTCTCCTTTTTCTACCTGCTATTACCTCAGTTTGAATCAAAGCACTCCCACTTCATTGGCTGGCTGCCTGGTCACATGGCACACTCCCCACCTCCCGTGTGTCGTCCAGGATTTTCCCATGGGAGCAGCCTAGAGAGGCACGGAGTCTGTGTGAGCGAGCGAGGGAGAGTCGGAAAGAATATTTTCCTTGCCCCCCTCCCTCCCTTCTCTATCTCACTCTTTCTATCTCTCTCTCGCTCTCTTTTTTTTTTCCACCACCTCTCTCACAGAATGTAATTCAGATGGATTTTTGAGCTCGTTGATATTGCCCATACAGACTTGAGTCAGTGTCTGGAACACACATTATAACGGTGGTAATCAAACACAGATGTGGGCTTGATTCTATAAAATGGCAAAGAAGCAGAAACAGTCAAGTTAAATCAGACTCTTTCAAATTCTATTTTTTTTTTTTTCTTCAAATTAAAATTGTATTGTTCAGTATAGGTTATTTTGTTATGTTCTTTCAACACTACATATTTTGACTGAACACTTTATCTCATTGTTCTTAAAAAAAAAAACAGAAAAGAGGAGACGTTTATGTGAGTAAAATAAAAATTAATATACAATTAATAGATTGTTAATGTCACACAACAGAGTGGAGAATCATTGCTAAAACTTTAATCACAACACCTGGCCCTTACATATGGCAGAAATATTTCTGCTGGCAGGCTTGGTCTAGTCACGCCTCTGTGTGTGTATGTGTGTGTAACAAACTCAGAAAGAGAGAGAGAGAACCGCGAGACAGTCATGGATAAGCCTGGAGAGTGTGGAGCAGGTTTTGACTTGCCCTGGCATGGGAAACTCTAGAGTTGGGTAAATAGTTGCCGGTGTTTTTTGCACTGGCTGAGCCACTCCGCTGTGTGTGGGAAGAGATCTTTCAAGGTGGAACACAGAGAGCGTGAGAGTGAGCAGCTGGGGTTGTGGAGGGCACCTGTGTCACACACACACACACACACACACACACACACACACACACACACACACACGTATGCTTTCTTGGGTCCTTTCAGTGCACCTGAACACATACTCAAGACAAGCTATTCATCCCATAACTCAGTTGAGTGATAAAATACAGTGTATATATACACACGCACCATTTTGTCAGTGTTTCAAAACATCCTTTCTCTTCTTGTCGACTGTTTTTTTTTTTTTTTTTTTTAACAAATTAAAAAAATGTTATTGTTCCTGAACTACCTTTCACCATACTTTCATTATCTACGTGAAAACATTTTCATATGCCAGCCCTGTAAAAGGCTGAGAAGACCGACAGTTGCCTTGTGCTGCGGAGGTGTTTGTGTGAGTGCAGTTCAGGTGTATGGACAAGGCTTTCAACACCTCTGGATTGCAGAGAAAAGCAGGGGTCTAACAGACGGCGGCGTCTTGCGGAGAACAGAGCAGTCTGGACGACACCAAAATCACATGGAGGTGTGAAGTCGACTGAGGCGCGACTGCTTACTCTTCACCTCCCAACTGTAGCCGAGCTCTGTGTGGCTGTCTGTGTATCTATGCCTGTGTCTGCGTCTGTGTGTGGGTGGGTGGGGGGGGGGATTGACGATACGTTGTGAAATACCTGTGTGTGATCTAGCCTAGGCTCACATATCCAGTGGCCTGCTTCACCTGCGACCCTGTGATACTCTGCTCAGTTCTCACAATGAGGAACAGTAAAGTGGATGCCCAAGTTATTTTTCATTTGTACAGGGCCTGCTTTCTTGCTGTCAGACACTATCATCGTTTGCCTAATTTGCTGAAAATGATTAGATAATGTGTTTACCATCATTAAATAAAGACTGTGTGTCATTAGTTATGTTTGATTTTTATGAATGTTTTCAAGGCTTGCAACAGCGATCAATACCTGAAACTACCAAGAGAAGACCTGGTTCGAATGATGCAGAAAAAAGGTACGATGTCCATTTTCATGTTTTTCTTCAGTTATATTATTTGAAGTCTGTCCCTTTCAGAGTTTATGATTCTGTTCCTCCCTCCGCATACGGCAATAAATAAAATAATGTCAGTGAAATTTCATGCTTGGAATGCAGTTTACCTTTCCATCAGTGTGATTTAGAAAAACAAATATGCAAAATTTGTCAGCTTTACCGTTAAACAAGTCATATTATATGAATGTATTTTTCTCCTCCTTTTTTCTCCTCCTCTTTCAGGTCTCCTGCGGGAGCCTGCAGACGCTGGAGAAGACTGGGAGGAACTGTATAAACCGCAGCTCCCATACAACAGCTGGAGGCCCCCAGAGGGGCCCAAGTTCACTCCTCACTGCCGCTGGGCCCCCCATACTCACCTGGACCCCCAGACCCTCACATTCCCTGGAGGTGCTGAAGTCCAGCTACAGACCGTGCCCCCAGGCCTGCTTCCCAGAATTCCAGTTTTCTTCATCTGTACTGGTTGTGGCAAGGTATTCTGGGAAGGAACGCATTTTGATCGTGTGCTATCAAATTTTCAAGAAATCCTACATTTGACTGAAGATACAACATCTCCTCAGGCTTGACCTCTTTAATGACACAAAAGTATGTCCTTCACGAAAAGAAAAATGAGTCCATATCTCCATGCTCCAGGGGTGTCATGCACCCATTTTTTTTTCAGGGGGAACTCACACAAAAAAAGGCTTAGTGTAACGAGTGAATGATATGCCAGGTTCACTATTGTTTCTGCTACAGTTCTAAAGAAAATAAATGATTAGTCTGTTATGATATTGCAACTGAATTGTGAGATAAAAATTGATTTAAAAATTGGCAATCAAAAATCACCAAGCTCAAAAAATTCGAATGGTCAAGATGCCTCTGCCGAAGTCTGTGTTTCTTCCCCTAGTCCGTGAAAAGAGCCAGAATTTGCCTGGTTTAAATTGTTTTCTTTCCTAAACTGGGTGTTATGTAATGTTCTATGAAATGTCACTGTCTCTTTCAGGTCTGCAGGTAGAAGTTTGTTTGTGTGAACATTAAGAGACTTTTCATCCAACATGCAGCCTTGTGAAATAACGAACTGCATTTCTATAAGGTGAAATGGATTCAGTGGCAGATTTTAATTTCTCGTTACAATGTCCATAGATTGTCTGAAATAGTTTTTAATAATTAACCACAAAATGATTACATAGGTTCGCTTGTTCAGCCATTTTCAAGAGCACAATCAGTGTTAATGTTTTTCATGGACCTGAAGATGTCTTACCAGCACTTCAGCTCAGACAAGTTATCATTTTATTCCATTTTTTATTAAAGAAACATCATTTTTACATTGCTGTGTTTACACATTGCTTACACATTGTTTCTGAATGTGTCATAACTATTAAAAGATTTATTACAAAAGGAATCAGTTATGTTCGTAATAGCATGAATTGCCCGACTGCTTTCTGTGTTTCAGCTCACACTTGTTCATCTGATTCACCTGTTTTCTCACCCTTTGCCGATCTACCCAATGCTTGTGAAACACTGACCAAACTGCTTTATCCTCTAGTCCTGTGCTTTCAAATAAACATGCAAAAATCTCCTTGTCATGTTTACATTATTACAGGGTAAACAATCTGTGACATTTTAAATCCCAGAGAACAAATGACATGAATAGCAAGATCAAAACACAGCACATTTTTAAATGTAGCGTCTTAAGAAAACTGTACCAGTTCCCCTAAATGTATGGGAGAAACCCATTTTAATAATATACCATAATTCTTATATCTCTCTGCGTGTGTAACATGGATCTTGATAGAGCATACACATACACAGTATAATATACACGGTATCCTATTGTAACGAGTGCAACATTGATTTAGAAAATCACAATCTAAAAGCCATAAAGTTTTCTTATGTGATAATATAATGTAATAATAGGGAACTATAACTATTTTTAGAACTGTACAATGCAGTCACATGTTTATGCCTGTGCAGTATCTGCTTTTAATATTGTCTGAAACCACTAAAAATCACATCCGAACTCAACTTTCAAAACAAACAAACAAAAGCAAAAAACTATAGAGAGAGAGAATGAGAGGAGAGAGATGACATTTTGATCTTCACAGCTGTATCTGTTAACTCTAATTTTCAAAATTCTTCAACCCATAACTCTGGAGAGGACATTTCTCATTTATTTTTTTTTCTTTACTTGGCACCTCCTCTTTGGAGCCATAAATTATTTATGTTTAGTCTATTAAAGATAAATCTCAATTTGTACGTTTGCTATAATGACAGAGAAATATTTTGGACCTTCAAAGACAACCCAGCTGAATTCAGGCCAAAGAGTGTGTTAGCTCCTGGGTTTTCAAGGGGACATTTTTCTAGCTTCAAAAACAGGATGGGCTGCATAAATTCTTTCAAGCTTGCCTGTACTCTCCCAAGTCCCAGCAGAAAAGCCTACATCTGTCTTTCCTTTATATGTATGTGTGCCCCGAATATAAATATCAAAGTATTTACTGTAACTGTATCGTGGTCGTGTTTGCGTTCGCTTGAAATAATCTGTCTGCTCGCCCTTGTCTGCTTACAGTCGGGCTACCTAGCCCAGTGAGGCAGCTCTGGCTTTTTGCAGCACTGTGTTATTTGATCCTCGGTCTTTCTTTGCTGGGAAGAAAAGCTCGCCTCTTTCCCACGCTCCTTGAACACGTGGTCCAGTGCTGAATTGGACTCTGAAGGCCCTCCCTCTATTGAAACGTCACACTCGCTCCACAGAATCCCCGGCCCGTGACTCAGGGGCCTCCGCCCGTCCCCTTCTCTCTCAAACCGTCTGACTCAGGCGCCAAAAAACCCTCACACACAGGCACACTGGCCCCACATTAAAGAGTTCACATTCGTGTCTCCAGTCTGCGCACGCCGTTTTTCGTTCTAATACAGTACAGAGAAGCAAAACTGTTCCTCCGTGCTTCTCTCAGCTCAAGGGGGTTTTGTACATTCAACATGCATAGATTGTTTATGGTGTTTAAATCATCATTCGTCTTGTCATGTGGAGGTGCTTGAGGGCCTGTCTCTCTCTGACTTGGGGTTGAGGTGAGAAGTAGGAGCCTTTTTTTTTTTTTTTTTCTAGAGAAAACCCTAGGCTTTTGCTCACATCTTTCTCCTCCCTCATTCCATAACTGTTGATCATCTCTGGCATTCTATCCACCTGACATCTGGTGAGCTTGACAAAAGATAAAAAAAAAAAAACAATGTGGCAGGGCTGAGTTGTACATAAGGCAAGCATCAAGCTTCATAATGGTAATTATATTTAATGCTTTCAAAATTACGGCGAAAAAATGATGATGAAGTGATGACCCCGAAAGCCACAGCCTTGGTTAAAATGGATTGATTATTCCTGTTAATCTCCACTTATGAAATGTAAATTGCAGGTTACTAAATATGTTGCAATGTAAATTAAATATGAATTAAATTCCGTTTTTATAAACTTAAATCATTTGGCAACTTTCTGAAATGTCAAGTTTGTCAGGCAATATGGATGTCCAGACTGGAATATGAATATATACCTTTAGCCTGTGTCATACTGAGCAAGTCTTTAGTTAGTTTTCCCCCCACAATGCGCTCTCTCTCTCTCTCTCTCTCTCTCTCTCTCTCTGCTGTGGTCATGTTACTGATGAATGAGTTGAGATGGCATAGTCCCAAAATGAAAAAATTCCTGTGATGAACACATGGCTGTGACTGGATCAAGTGGTCAGTGCTCAGTGTTCTGTTATAGGTCCACTCTTTTTGACATTAACATCCAGATTTCATATGTCCTTATGGAGATATGCTCCAGAATAGTAGGATATACAGCTAGGGACAAACCTAGATACATGCCAAACACAAGAAACTCCAAAAATGACTTTGGCTGGGGAGATAACTGGCCAATAGGAGAGGCTCCTGTTTCCTGTGCAAATATTTTCCAGTAGACCAGGCCCCAGACACGTCTCTCTGATTAGCAAACATATGTACAGAGATGGTTTTCCCTGATTCAGTTTCAGTGAATACTTTTGACTCACTCATTGGTAAATGTCTCTCTGAAGTCTGGTTGTCCTTATTGCTCTTTTTGTGTTGAATGCTGGTAAACTAATGCTTGAAACTTAACATATCCAACTTTGTCCTGTCATTTCAACTTTAAATGGTAATCAAGTTGCATGTAAGGGCCTGTTACATGGAATCAATACTAAAGCAGACAAGCCTACATTCTCCATGGGGTCCATACACTTCTCCTGCCCTGTGCATGATCTTGTGGAAAAAAAAGAAAAGAAACAAACACAAACCAGTGATCTTGTTCTAATATGTCCACATTTTTCCAGATTTAACAAATGCTTAGGAGGGAGTTTGACAATAACCTGATAAAGCGTGTTGCTTCTTTAGGTTTATCGCCTATTAATTCAGTAAGACAGAGACCAAAAGTGAGTTTACTGTGGGAAAATATCCACAGAGTGACACCGCATCAGCATTAAAGGCATAAAGCGGTTTCACACTGTCACAGAATGGTTTTTAGATCTGATCTTAAAAGGCCATTGACAAACGGAGCAAACGGTTATACTGTATACCTTATGTGGGTTTCCACGCCAAACTGCGGCGAGTGAGAGAGGCGAGAGCAATGCGCAGAATTGCAGCCGTCCGGTTCCCACGGTACAACTGCTATGCGTGTCATTCTAAGCGTTGCACACACCTCTTTTCACTTACACAGGAAGTCGCGCCGGTTATGTTTTTGATGTTCCTTCGCTTGTCACTTAAAGTAGCTGGGAAAGTTGTCCTTCATGCATGTTTGAATCGTTTGAAGAGGTAAAAGGTGTGTAGTTTTTCGTGTGGATGCGCAATAAAGGAAATTACTGACATTTATTGTAGTCGTTCTTTTCCTATGTTTTGAAAAGACACGCTGATATCTCTAATTTGAGCCATTTGGGAAGAGAAGCAGCCAGAAGCCATTTGCTTCATTTGAATGACAACTCTGAAGCAAAGCGTGACATACTTGTGTGTTGTTCCTCAGAAGTATAAACTTTAGCGAGAGACAAAGTATTTTCCCATCAACAGTGGGAAGTGAAACTAAATGTGGTTTTGGCGTTTATTTTTTTAGATGATTCTCAATATTTACACAAACATCATGGAGGTAAGATTAACAGAAATATTTGAGTGTTAAGAATTATTTTTGTATAGTCTTACAGGGAGAGACAGCACAGTCTCAATTCAGCTCTTAATTGGCTTGCATTGTTGTATTCTGATAGAGATGAAAGTGTCTCGTGGCATAAAGAAGGCCCGATCAGCCGACAGCAGTAATAGGTGACATACGGTGTCCACACTGTTTACAGACTATGAAAATACAAACCATATTAACTGGACTGGGCCGATTTGCTATATTTTGCAGTTATGTCCTCAGCCATCAACGAGAGCTTGCGAGATCAGAGGAGACCGCGAATATGTGGAAGGCTATTCCAACCTTTTTACTCAGCCAATAGATACACAGTTCAGAGAGATTAAATAACTTTAAATGAATGTTCTTCGTGTGGTCGTTTATGCTTCTCTTCACACATCTTCTTGGTGCAAATTATCTGTTCTATAGTGGTGGTAGTATGTGTGTGTGTGTGTGTGTGTGTGTTGGGGGGGGGGGGGGGGCGTTAACGAACAGTTTTATTTCTCTTGGACATTTGGTCACATAACCACGCCTCTATCTACAGTTTCAAGCTTTGGACCCTCCCCAAGCGAGCACTGCAGCCTATTAGCTTCAGTGAACTCCTCCCATTTCACAATGGTTTATGCTGTAGAAACTTATTGTTATGCAAAACAGGACGTCTGAAATATCTGCCTGGCGCGCTATACTAGGCAGAGATTCAGCAGGACCGCTCGAGGGGCACACAACGATAGGGCAAGCGGGGATTTTTCAAGTCGCCACGACCGTCCAGACACTGCAGGCAAGTGGGTTATCCCAAGCTTATTATAAATAACAAATCTTGAACATGTTTCATATTTCAATCCTTACAACTAGTGAAACGAGACACTTTGGTAACGTTTGATATTTTATCCTTGATAGTCACCCTTGCCAGACAAAACGCGGCGGCTCCAGGCGTATTCAGAAAGGGACGTGGGAAGCGAAGACAAGAGGTGAATAAACCAAGAAGACTGTCAAAATCCAACGGACATTCAAATACGTCTTGGAAATATCATCATTCATACCTCCAATATCAATATAAAACAATAGCGAGGCTTCATTCGTTAACTCTGCCATAACCTGGTGCTGCTACAGAAAAAAAGCGAAACGGAAGACCAGACTACACCTTGCGTGGCCTGGATCATTTATAGGGATTGGATTTCAGCCACTGACTGCATTTTGCACACCACGTGTGTCATTTAATGTCTGTCCTTTTTGGGATATAATATCGTCTCATTTTTTAGTCTCTTTTGCGCGTCCTAGTGCTTGAACCGGTATCAGTCCAGCGCATAAAGGCTGTAATACTTCTGAAGCTAAAGACAAGAAGGCGGTCGTGATAGTAAAGCGGGAGAGACTCTAATCCAGTTTGAATCATGAGCCAGGCGGATATATCAACTTGCTCCGCACCTCAGAGAGTGTTCCAAGAGGCCGTGAAGAAAGGCAACACAAAAGAACTCCATTCATTGCTACAAAACATGACAAATTGCGAATTCAATGTCAACTCATTTGGGCCAGAGGGACAGACGGCGTTGCATCAGTCGGTCATTGACGGTAATCTTGAGCTTGTTAAATTGCTGGTGAAATTCGGAGCCGATATTCGACTGGCCAACAGGGAAGGGTGGAGTGCTTTACACATCGCTGCCTTTGGAGGACATCAAGACATCGTCTTATACCTCATCACCAAGGCAAAATACTCCTCTGGCGCACGGTGATGCGCCTCCCTGCTGTCAGGTAAACACGGAGAGACAGGCTCTTGTAATCCTGCGTTTCATTAGTAAATTGCTCTGCCAAATTGAGTAAAGACGCCTAGCTCCCTTGTACCGAAAACCAAATGGGACAGTTGGGCTCGCCTGCGTCTCTCTCCTGAGTGATACACATGGTCACATTTGACATTCATATAGATCATGAAATCAGAACGCGTCTCGGATGCGTTGGTACTAAAGCTTTTTTTCTTGAATGTGTTAATCACCAGATTTGAACATTAAAAGCGAGCCTGTATGAACTCTAGAAGGCAGATGATGTGCGCGGTAGTTCAAGTGACCGCGGCAGTTTAAGTGACTGCGCTGAAACTGAAACGCTTTTTTCGGGGCTTCCTATGAGGTGTTGACCTGTTGCTGTGCTGTTCACCAGTGTGACCATTATTAAATTATTTTCATAAAGATGGCACTTGATGCTGTGGCTGTATGCTGGAAAACCGAAAGGGAAGACATGACCACGAGAATGGGGGCTATCTTTTATTTAGCAATACACTGTTTTTGTTCCTTTTTCAAACTTTATTTTAATCATCAGTCAACGAATTGGCTCAAAACGCGGCATCATGATATCCAATGCTTTTAAATTATGTAATCAGAATAACAGCAATTGAATTAATGTTGCTAAGTACTGTACACAATAGCTTTACTCAGTTTCTGTGTTTAAAAAAAGAAAAAAGTAAAAAAAGAAAAATACGCTCTGCCTTTACATAGCAGATGGCTGACATCGGGCCAGTGCGACCGGTGTCTAATGTGTTACTAAACCGCTGCTTTTGCTTTTATCAAAACGTCAGGAAACTTGCATTTGGAATACACTTTATAATATTCTTTCAGTATTTTATTAACACCCTGGTCATCACTGTGAATACAGGCTGGGCTTTTTATTTATGAAGGTACATTAAGATGATACATTAAATTATGTTGTTATTTTTAAAGAAACTATAGCCTAAGTTTAAGCATATTTAGGGTGACTTGAGCTGCTTCGGACTCACAGTATGTAAACTGTCCCGTGTGGAGATCCACCGCCCCAAACCCGCATTGTTATCAAGTACATTCTCCTGAGAAAAGCCAACGCTTCTACTGTATGTTTGGTTTTCTGTACCGACTACCTCGATTTTAAAGTATTTGACAATAGTAGAGTTATTCCTTCGAAGCTACCAATTATTAGGCTTTGTTCTCTCTCTCTCTTTATATGAGCATTTCCCTTTTAGTTTTCTAAATTCAGTTTCTCTATATGTTTGGGTCAGCAGCCTAAATAGCTGTAAGGCTCTGTTGTAATTGTTAAAATCTTCACTCGGGACAATTTATTTCCAACCAAAATTAGACCTATTGGTGAAGCTAAACGTGGCGATTTTTTCCCCTCTGCATAGCATGGTTGACATAATGTTAATGTTTATTTCAGCCGAACACTTATCTCGTCTTTCCATTTTTTGTTTCATTTTATTTAGTTACAAAAAGTGGAATGTATTGCATGACTTGAGTGCAGGGAGTTTTGTTGCACAAAATGTGGAGCCTTTTACGCCCCCTAGTGCCTGATCAGGTAACTGAAGGAGCTGAGGCTTACCAATAGTTACTACTGAGCAGGACTATTAACATAATGTTTTATGATGATTATTACCTGTGCCACATGACTGTCGCAGGAACATCAACACATGTGTAAAAAGAAGCTGCCTGCTGCATTTTAAAAGTCATGTCACCCTGATTTTCGTTTCAATGCTGCTTATGTAAGTTTAATTTTCTTGTTTTTGACTCAATGGCCAACAGTGAGTGAAAGAGGACAAATATCACATAGAATCACAGTCATTTTGGTGAGAAGCCCCATGTATAGTGTGTGTGTGTGTGTATGTGTATGTGTGTGAGAGAATGAGAGTTGTGCGTGCTATTTTGTGCTGTTGTGTGTCTTGCCCATTGTTTAGGCATGAAGTGGCTGTGTGACATAGAGAGAGTTACCAGGGATTATTTTTGTTCTTGGAAAGACAACAAAAAGCGATTTCATCAACATCAACCAGATTGGTATAAACAGACAGAAAAATAAATAAATAAAAGATATGCATCGCTTGTCTTAAACTTGATATTTTTACTCTTTTTATTGTTTTAAATATTGCACTGATGACTGTTGTTGATTAGTTGACTTTGTGTCAACATGTATTTTTTTTCTAAATAGAAAAAAAGGAACACAGCAAAATACTATTGTATAAAATGCTCCAGGTTATATTGTCTTTTTTTGTGTGTTACTTTGTAAACATTACGTTTGCAAAGATGTTTGTATCTCTGTGATCGGGTGTATGTATCTATGTGTGTGTATATATCTATTTATCTATCTATATATACATATATATATAGACAGATACGTATATATATATAAAAACACTGATGACATCTTGGAGCACTTTCTTTTTCTGAAGTGCTCGGCTCCTATTGATATGAAAGGGGAAGAATACATGTGATGGTTCATGGATCATTTTAACAAACAAATGTTGCACGGTGTGGTTGTTTCACTCAGCAGTGTCATAACATTTATGACAGAGGGGTAAAATGACTGGATAGGTGTAAATGAATGAGTAAAGTGCTGATAATTCTCTCTCTCTCTCTCTTTCTCTCTCTCTCATGTTTTGTTTTGGACCAAGTTCTGTTTTGTTTCTTGTGTCTTCAGCAAACAAACATTTTTTTTTTGAGTCTTTATGAGTGATGCGAATGTTCTATTTTGTTGATTTGGCTTTTCCCCCTTTCTTTCTCTCTTTCGTTTTTGTAATTTCTTTGGTTTTTGTTTGTGTGTGTGTTTTTTTTTCTGAACATTTGTAACACTGTGATTGATGCGTGGTGAGAAAATGAGTGCTGTAATATTTTTTGTACGTTTGTGTACAAGCCAGTAAAGAAATCATTAAACCCTCTCTAATGTATGGCTGCAAAAGTTTTTCTCACATCACCCCCTCCCTTTTCCCCTTCTCCTCCCCTCCTCTGCTCCCTCTTTCCTCCAGAGAAGAATGGAGCATGTGAGACCCCCCCCCTCTTCCCTCACTGGGCCAACCTGACCCCCGTCCCCATTCTCTCTTTCCTTTTGTCATTCATTTCGCCCCTGTCCTTTCATATGCTGGATAAAAGAGCGCAAGGGGTTGTGGGTAGTTTTGTTTTAAAGACAGATCCCCTCTCTAGTGTGTCTGCGTGTGTGCGAGTGGGTTTTATGTTACCGGGTCTGTGTGGGGAGCAGTTTTCTGGTCCTCTGTCTTCTCTCTGTCTAATTGCCCTTCCTTGGTATCTCCCTGCTCTAAAGCACATGTACACATTTACACAGGTAAAACGTTTCCCACTGAAAGCACTCTACGTTTTTTTTCGTACCTTCTCTCTCTCTCTCTCTCTCTCTCTCTCTCTCCCCCTTCCTCTCTCTCTCTCGCTCACTCTCATATTCATCCTGTCAGCTCTACGCTGTGATCACTCACTTGATGTTTTTCGCACACCTTCCTTCTCGAAGTGTGTGATTTGTCACGGAACACTTGCCTCGATCTCTCACATCTGTTGTCTGAGCCTGCTCCTCTGTGCGGTTCTGACTCACTCACACTGCTCTTCTCCTGCCACATTAGAAAGTGAGTCAACTGTGAAATTTTGGCCTCAGAGCTTCGTCATACTCAAGACATGAAATATGCAGTTATCACGTATCATCAGTCTTTACAAGAGTTCCCCCTCCTCAGTCACATTACAAGACCACCCAAAATGAATTTCATTATTATTACTAGTAATAGTTCAGCAATAAGTGTCCATTAAATCAGTCAGTATTATTTTGTAGTGTTACTCATTGTTGGCTTTCCATGTGGTAGTATAAAATTCAGCCAATGGCCTTTTGTCAAGTTGTTTCAGTGTTTGGATTTGGCAGAGTGTGTCACATAGTTCTCATCTTACAAACCAATGTAAGAAATGCGAGACCATGTTTCTCATCGTAATTTCCACGGACCCCATGCTGTGTTGTCAGTTTTAGGATGAGCTGTAGTGATGTATTTAAGGTGTTCATATCACATGCCACGTGTTTTGTGAAGTGTATCTGATAAACAGGACTAAAGTATGCATTTTAGGACAGCAGAGTCTTACCAACTGCGACCTCCCAAGCATGTCTCTTTCACCCCCTACGCTCCCCTCCCCCTTCCCCCATCATCTCCCCTTCTCCTTATGTCTTTCTCTCTCTCTCTCTCTCTCTCTCTCGGGCAGGATGTTTTTGTTGAGCTGGATTTCCATTGTCCGGCGGCTGAGTTGGCTGCTCTCCCAGAGTGCAACGGAGAGGCCCCCTAATAGATTCTTCATGTGCCTGCCCGCCACACATCAGAGTAGGAATTTGGAAATGATTTTAGCAGAGTAGTCACCCCCACCCCTCGCCACCCCAAACAAGGGGAACGAGAGGAGAGACAGCTGAATCTGAACCCAAGAGACGAGCAGCGAAAGAGAAAAAGATTTGAATGAAAGAATTTTTTTTTTGGAGAGTCTGGAGAGATAGAAAACATGCTTCCAACGTTTCCACATTTCTTTGAGTGAGAATGTGAAGTGGGGCATTGGAGTTCTTCACAACCTATTTCACTGCTCCTTCCTTTTGTTTGCACTTGTGTGTGTGTGTGTGTGTGTGTGTGTGTGTGTGTGTGTGTGTACTGCACTGAGTCCAAGAATTTCAAGCTTTGCCTTGTATCTTTCAAAAGACTGAAAATCCACATAAAATGTTTTGAGGGTGAACAAAACCAAATCCTTTCTGCAACATAAATTCTTTTTTGTGGTTCATATCTGAGCATGGTGAGTGTTTTTTATGCCAGTAGAACAGCATGCTTGCCCTCCCAGTTCTTTCTCCAGTTACATAGTTTTGCATTTTTGTGGTTATGTGAATTTCAGTTGGATGCACAAAGAGGAACGTTATAGTTTGCAAGGGTCTCAGAGGAGAGAGCCCCCCTTCAGTTCTGTAACCACAAACACATACAAAGATACACTTCCAACATAATTGGTCAAATGTGCTTGTATGCTTTGGAACAGTTTACTGGTGGGAAAGCAACACAATAAAGAACTACACATGTATGTAATTACCACATATTCTTCTTACTTTTTCAGAAATGCCAGCTTTTGGTTGTAGGCTCTCACTCTGGTACACCTTCCTTCCATCTGCTGAATCCTCTGTCACCTTATAGATCATCTTATAGATCTTTTGTTACCCTCTATGACCCTCAGAAATTGGAAGAACATGTTGCTTTTTGTACTGTTCAAACCTGATTTATGAGCAAAACTGTCCGATATTAAGCTCATTATAGAGGAAATGAATGAAATGGGTTCCATACTTGGCTTTTTGTTATGGGCTTTTATGAATGAACTCTTACTGAAATTAAGATAATGATGGTAGATATATGAAACCACAATACAGTTGGTAGTTATTAAACTTGTGAACTTGCATATTTCAAACACATGAGGTACATTTTAAAGCAAGATCTGAATGAAATATTTTCAATAGCCGACAGCACAAGAACTTCCATGCCTTTCAGACATCTTTGAAACCCAGGATGTCAGTGATGAAAGCAGTTATTTTGGTTTTTGACACCGTTATGGCTGTTTCGTGTAGAATAGTGCAGTGTGCAATTGTGTAAGTTGTACCATTGATGATAATACACAGCATTAAAAAAAATAGCAAATCTTTAAGAGGGCACTCTTTGAAACATTCTGGGGAAAAAAAGTAATGAACATGTGTAAAACAACACAATGACATGGTTTGGGGGTCTTTATTTAACAAACGCAATTCAATAAACAACATGTTCCTTCCAAAAGTATCATTTTATTTACATTTTTTCCTTAAATATTTCAAGGAGGGCCTTGTTACAGTTTTTTAATGCTCAGTATGTATTTTACCGATGATACGCGAGTACAATCAGATAGCCTGAACCACACAAATAGAAAATGACATCAGACATACACAGGAAGACATCACATTAAAACAAAAATGAAACAGTGGAAGTTTTTTTCTGTGTGCTGAAGATCCCAGTCAGTTACATACCATTACAATTAAACATCATGAGAAGTCAAGATTCACAACCTCTGTCACAATGGACAGTGTAGCAGATTGTCACATTGGACAGTGAAGCAGATTGTCACATTGGACAGTGTAGTGGATTGAACACTTTCTCGTGCTCTATAGAGAGAGAGTCAGCGGTTAGGTACACTGTGAATCGAAGTTCACAAGTCTCTTACAGGTATCCCCTTCAGATGAGAGGTACTCTATGAGAATGAGTGAGAGACTGAGAAAATGCACTCGTTTGCGTTATATTCAGTGCCATATTACCTTTAATAGTGTTTTGTGTTATGCTAATGCATAGGAGTTCTGCAATGGAAAAGTAAAGTTAGTAAAAGCTACATTAATTCTATACACAAACTTCACTTGTTCCAAATTAGTTTAAACTTGCTGATTGCACAGGTTGTTTTAATAAGATAAAAACCAACCAACCAAACAAACAAACAAAAACAAACTCTGGTTTAACCCTGTTACTAAACAGTCTGCTCACAGAGAATGAAAGAAAGAGAGAGAGAGAGGGAGAGAGAGAGAGGGAGAGAGTTAGAGAGAGAGGGAGAGAGAGGGAGAGAGAGAGAGAGAGAGAGAGAGGGAGAGAGAGGGAGAGAGAGGGAGAGAGAGAGAGAGAGAGAGAGAGAGAGAGACAGGTGGTAAAGTCTGTCTTTTCTTACACTCCTCTCTTTTTTCTTTTAAACTTTCTTTCATTCTGTTCTCCACTTTCTAGTGCACAGTGACAAGCAGACTCATTCACTCCCCTCATTCTTCTCTTCTCTCCTCCTTTGTTCTGGCCGCTGGGTCCTGCTTCAGCACTATTCAATGTCCAGACGGACCACCATTGACTGGAACCCCCTGGTCTTCCCCCTCCATCTCACCTCCACACACACACACACACACACACACACACACACACACACACACACACTGCATTCAGCAGCTGCTATGTTAATGAGTCTAGAGATGGAGGGGAGGGGGGACAACAGTGAGGGAAACAGAAGTGGAAAGAACATAGGGGGGATTCCTACTTCTCATCTCCACAACACACAGGAGAGCCAATACAGAGTGAGAGGGTATACACACACACACACACACACACACAAGAAACTGGCTCGTTGTTCCTTTCCCCCTCCCTCTTTCTCTCTCTTTAATCCACTCTGTTCGAGCTAAGAGAAACCTTACTCCTGTCCTCCAGACCAACATCATTCTCTATGGACTCACTGTATATCTGTGAAAGTGCATGTGTATGTTTTTGGGACGGATGAAACACAGTCTCTATGGACTTACTGTATGTGTGTATGTTTTGGGGATGGATGAAAGAGGGATCAGTTCACTGACTGTTTTGCAAGGCAACCGGTGCCCATACCCTTACTCTGCCCAGTGGCTGACACCTGTTACAGGCTGGTGTCAACACACACAAACACAGACACATTGTCCACACAGACTGGCCAGTCTCAATCTCATCTCTGTTTATTTATTACTGTCTACTGCTCACTTCTTTCTCTGTTTGTGCCAAGTCTTTATGAGTGAGAGGGAGAGAGCAAGAGAGAGAGAGAGAGAGAGAGAGGGAGAGAGAGAAAGAGAGAGAGAGAGAGGACAGACAGGAATAGACAGCAGACAAAAGGACCACAACAGATTGAGTCTAAGGGTAGGGGATGCTGTCCAGAATGTGTTAGGATGGTGTATGAATATGATGAATATTTGTGTGTGAGCATGTGTGTGTGTGTGCGCGCGTGTGTATAACGAGCAGGTGGGGAGGGGCTCCTGTTTTCTTCTTTGCTGTTGCT